>NW_027268570.1:0-33011 GCF_963676685.1 Mytilus edulis | reverse complement strand
TATCATGTTGCATCAAACTTCGGGTCGCAGACGGGGACCTTTTGGTCGTCGGTCTGCCTTGGTTCATGTGGCAACCTCACGGTGTAACCACACTTCGATTCAAGTGTCAACGACAGCATGGAAACCTGATGTTTTATTCTATATGGATATATGAACAAATCCTAAAAAATTTAAATCGTATTAGATCGGAAATGTTCCACAGATGTAATTTGTACATGTGTCTATCTAACGTTGTTCACGTTACAATTAAAACATCCAGCTACATGTATGACGAGCAATCATTTAGCCTATATCTCCAGTTTCTGTGTTGGTGCTCACCTATCAAGTAATTTTAAGAGGTGTTTGTGGTTGTCTCTTTGCTTATTACCACATGTCACTTTATCAATATATCAACTACTACATAGAAAACAGATTCCTATTATTATATGAATATAAAATGAAAACAGAATATCATGTAGCATCAAACTTCGGGTCGCAGACGGGGACCTTTTGGTCGTCGGTCTGCCTTGGTTCATGTGGCAACCTCACGGTGTAACCACACTTCGATTCAAGTGTCAACGACTGCATGGAGACCTGATGTTTTATTCTATATGCATACATAAACAAATCAAAAACCTTTAAAGCGTATTAGATCGGAATATTTTATGGATGCCTTTGTCCACGTGTCTATCTAACGTTGTTCACGTTACAATTAAAACATCTAGCCTAATATAAAATGCACATGTATACTTAGAGTTTTAAATTTGTAGGTTTCAAATTGATGATGCTATTTGGTAATAGGTCAGATCCTTTTTTTTTCAAAGGTATTGATAATCGTTATTACATCATTAAAATACTTGTGACATAAAGTGACAATTTTCAATCGTCTTTTAATTTACTTGTTCTCTTGGATTTAAACAGGAAGGAAACTTAGAAGAAGACAGACCAGTGGTAAGTCACATTCACTTATTGGAAACAAATGTGTTAAAATCATTATAATGTCAGTTAAAAAACAATGTCATTCTCATTTCAGTCAATTTACTAAAAAAAATAAAGCATATTTGTATTCACGTTTTCTGCAAAATATGTTTGATAAAAGAAAAGAATAAATTTAGCTAATTATGAAGAGCAATTATTGAACTTATATTTTCAAATTGTCTGTGTTGCTGCTTATTTGCAAAGAAAGAAGTTATATACTTCTGAAAAGATAAAGGGTCAGCCGATAGAAAAATGCAAAAAAGCATAGCAACGACGATAATATAGTAGTACCTCCCATAGGCTCAATGCTTAAATTGTCATTCCAGCGTAGAAATTCAAAGTGTTTGGACGTAGTTCCTGTTTACCTCTTTTGCGAAAGGTATTGGTGATATTTATTACAAAATTGACTAAAAAATACCTTTATTCGTGTCCACTTCGATTTTTACAGGAGGAAAACACAGAAGAAGAGAGACCAGTGGTAAGTCACATTTAATGATTAGAAAAAAAAATATGTAAAAGACTATATACAACAGTTAAACAAGATTTGTTCTTCCTCATTTGAGTAAATGTACTACCAAAATTGTAAAGTTTGTTTTTATTTACTTTCATTGCAAAAATGATTGTTAGAAATGAAGAATAAAATTAACCAATTTTAAAGACGATAATTTAACTTGTATTTCCCCAGTGTTTGTGTCGTTGATAAATAAAAAAAAAAAGCTATATACTTCTGAAAAGAGAAAGGGTCAAACTGTGAAAAAAAAATGCAAAACATGCATATCAACGACTGAAATAGATTAGCACCCCCCCCCCCCCATTTGCTGAATAATTTACATTTCATTCTAGTTTAAGAATTTATAGGGTTAAGAAGTATTTTCCAAATTCCTTTTCGCAAGGTTTCTAATATCATTATGACGATCACTAGTTTGATTTACTAAGTTGACCTAACAATAACTTGTGAAATTTATTGGTAGGTAACGTTTTTGCTATTTGAATACCATGGTTAATAAGAACTATTCATTTTCATAACTTTATTGAAAGATGTAAGACAGGTTTTTTTTGTGACGTTTTCGTGCAAAAAACTAGTATAATGATAAAAAAAAATTAGATCCCATACATGTATGACGAGCAATCATTTAGCCTATATCTCCAGTTTCTGTGTTGGTGCTCACCTATCAAGTAATTTTAAGAGGTGTTTGTGGTTGTCTCTTTGCTTATTACCTCATGTCACTTTATCAATATATCAACTACTACTATTATATGAATATAAAATGAAAACAGAATATCATGTAGCATCAAACTTCGGGTCGCAGACGGGAACCTTTTGGTCGTCGGTCTGTCTTGGTTCATGGGGCAAACATCACGGTGTAACCACACTTCGATTCAAGTGTGAACGACAGCATGGAGACCAGATGTTTTATTCTATATGGATATATGAACAAATCCTAAAAAATTTAAATCGTATTAGATCGGAAATGTTCCACAGATGTATTTGTACATGTGTCTATCTAACGTTGTTCACGTTACAATTAAAACATCCAGCCTAATATAACATGCACATGTATACTTAGAGTCTTAAATTAAAAGGTATCAAACTGATGACACTTGTTGGTAATAGATCTATTTACTTTTTTTCAAAAAGTATTGATGATCTTTATTACATCATTAACTAAATAAATGCTTTTGACATTAAGTGACAATTGTCATTCGTCTTTTAATTTACTCGTTCTTTTCGATTTATACAGGAAGGAAACATAGAAGAAGAGAGACCAGGGGTAAGTCACATTAGATTATTAGAAAAAAAATATGTAAAAAACTTTATATAACAGTTAAACAAGATTTTTTCATTCTCATTTGTGTAAATGTACTGACAAAATTGTAAATTATGCTTTAATTTACGTTCATTGCAAAAATGATTGTTAAAAGTGAAGAATAAAATTAACCAATTTTAAAGACGATAATTTAACTTTTATTTCCCAAGTGTTTGTGTTGTTGCTAATTTGCACAAAAAAAAGCTATATACTTCTGAAAAGAGAAAGGGTCAAACTGTGAAAACTTGATAATTTGGAATTAAATGTGGAAATAAAATAAGCCACTGTTGTTCCTTACTTAATTTGTTGTAAATTATTGCTATATAGTTGATATCTACTTTGAAAAGAACAGTAGCTTATAATCGATGATATGAATTTTTTTTTCCAGAATATGGATATCACAAATAGAAGCAGAGAAAGTGAGGTATGTCAGTAATACTACACTGCCTTTTTACTTTCACAAAACTGATAAAAAATATAACAAATACGGAATGCATTAATGGTACCACTTCTTCAAACGCACTAAAAGTAAATACATATAACCGTGAGAGTTTGGCTAAAACTCCACCATTATATATGTAATATGTTTGCCCAAGTTGTCTATGGGTCAGACAATCTTATAATAGAACTATTTTTAGGACTGCATCAAACATTAGTTAGTAAATTCCTGTAAGACAGATGATTAAGCTTATCTGTAAAAAATGCATCATTATGCCTTATATATCGTGTACTGTGTTACATGCATAGATTACATTAGCCCGTATTTGGTCAAACGTTTTGGAATTTTGGATCCTCAATGCTCTTCAACTTTGTACTTGTTTGGCTTTATACATATTTTGATATAAGCGTCGCTGATCAGTTTTATGTAGACGAAACGCGCGTCTGGAGTATTAAATTATAATACTGGTACCCTTGATTGACTATTTCCGAAACTAGATAAAAAAAAATACGAGGAAAGGTAACACCCGGCACACTGAAAGTTTCATTAATGTAAATTTTAGGTATTTGGTGCTGTATTTAGACCCTCCTACAACGAACTTTGTTTTATATGCTCACGTATAAAAGTGGCGGTTGTTCATAGGTTTGAACGTAATTTTTAATTTAGTGTTGTATATACAATTCGTCTAAAAAAATCAATCCAACAATCTTAGATCTGAAAATCTAATTTCTAAAATTTTTTGTTCTTCCCTCGCCGGGAATCGAACCCATGCTACTGAGATATCGTGACACCAAATCGCCTGCACTGTAGCCGTCTCGCTAGTCCACACGACCACCTGGGCTTCATAAAAATGAAGCTTCGGTGGCCGGTTGTAACCTTTCCATATCAGTTTTGAATCTAGCGTCGTACTATAGTACATGATATATAAAGCATGGAGATGTTATTTTTACAGATCAGTTAAATTATCTATAGTAAAGAATCCTACAAATCAATGTAAGATACAGTCACAGAAAATTATTATATTTATAAGTACATCTGAACCAGTGACAACTCTACAACAGATTTATTCATCGGATCACCAGCAGTGATGGTGATACACGGCTGTGTACATTATGTATATACAACTCGTCTATACATCAACCCAACCATGTTAGATCATCAACCCAACCATGTTAGATCTGTGAATTTGCTTTCGCAAATTTTTTGTTCTTCCCCTCGCCGAGATTCCAACCCATGGTACTGAGATATTGTGACACCTAATTCGCAATATATATATATATATATATAAAGAGTCTATCTAAAATTCAGGGTAAATTATATGGCCTCTCAAATATCGTTAATCATAACATCACTGAAAAGGCGTTTATTGTCGAAATCCGGATCTGGTATACAAAAAAGATATTGACACCTTATGTTTGTTGCATAGCATCTTTGTCACAAGTTTATAATTTTCTGTTTAGTATTAAATTTAAATTAAAATCCATTTTGTTACATCTTGTGATCAATTTTATTTGGCAATCGCCAATGACAGTCAGCAGGGTTTAAGAACATCTGTTTTTCGACCTGTTAGTCAAATGTGTTTTGTTTAAATATACTTTTTCACTTTTTGGTCTTTTGGAAAATGTTTTTTGTGCTGTATTTAGACCCTTCTACAACGAAACTTGTTTTACATGCACACGTATAAAAAATGCGGGTTTTATCCAACGCAATCATAGGTTTGAACGAAGTTTTCAATTTAGACTTGTTTATTTTTTTTAGTTTGGGCCTGTATCATATTTTCCCTCCGGTTTATATTAATCGTTCATCCTATATTGACTATCACAATTCAAGAGTCTATCTAAAATTGAGGGTAAATTATATGGCCTTCCAAATACCGTTTCGATCCCCAACATCACTGAAGAGGCGTTTATTGTCGAAATCTGGATTTGGTGTACAAAAAAGATATTGACACCTTATGTTTGTGGCATAACATCTTAGCCACAAGTTTAATTTTTTCTGTTTAGTATTAAATTTAAATTAAGATCCTTTTTGTTACATCTTGTGATCAATTTTATTTGGCAATCGCCAATGGCAGTAAGCAGGGTTTAAGAACATCAGTTGTTCGACCTGTTAGTCATATGCTTTTTGTTTGAATATACTTTTTCACTTTTTAGTCTTTTAGAAAATGTTGTTTGTGCTGTATTTAGACCCTTCTACAATTAGGTTTATTGAAATGGAATTAGTTAGAATTATTTTATATTCAAACTATATAGTTGAAATTTATATTTTAGAACGAAGCAGAGAGTGACCCTGAAGATCTAGAGGAAGGTAAGTCTTAAACCAGTTGTTCAATTTCTCTCATTACAACTTTATGACTTGACCTTGGTCATTAAATGATGTCCCTTTCCTTGACCTTTGATATGACTTTATCGTGTGCAGTTGTCTTAAAAAGAAGTAGTACATATATTTTGTAATAGAGTGTATGTCCTACATAAAAAAGAACACTTGCATTCTCGAAATTGTTTCAAATAACGGAAGTAATTAGCACACATTAAAGTTTGTTACAAGGTGCATAACAGCTGATTATAATGTTTTGATTTGTTTTGTGGTGTTTTAACGCCACTTTTAAGCATCGCATTTTGGCTGTTTCCTGGCCACATTGTTTTGTTATTAGCGGAGAAAGCCGAAGTGCTCGGGGAAAACAATCTAACTTCGTTAGGTAAACTAGCAATCGTTGTTATTTAAGATATGAGTCGAGTGCATTTACACGAGCGGGGTACGACAATGATTAGTGTGACGTTA
This sequence comes from Mytilus edulis, assembly GCF_963676685.1. Lineage (NCBI taxonomy): Eukaryota > Metazoa > Mollusca > Bivalvia > Mytilida > Mytilidae > Mytilus > Mytilus edulis. The sequence continues at coordinate 27,026 of NW_027268570.1, read as the reverse complement.
CAAGCTAAAAAATGTCGTTGATGCCGGCTAAAATTTTGGCGATTTTCTAATTTGATGAGAACAACTGTTATGTTGAAGATATTTTAAACGTAGCAATGCCTTGGTCGAAATACAAGAAAATAAATCCTACAAATCCGAATTGCAAAACAAGTCCCCAACCATAAAAAAAATCTAAAAACCTCCGTTTTAGGTTTAACAACTCTTCAACACACGTAACTGGATTGATTGGCAACTTTGATAAATTTTTTTGGTTGTTAATGCTGTTAGGCAAAAATAGAATATCATTGATGTAAGCAGATATGGTACGAGTGCCAATGACACAAAGTTCTATTCAAGTCACAATTTGTAAAAGTAAACCATAATAGTTTAGCTCACGGTCTTCGACATGGAGCCTTGACTCACACCGTACAGCAAGCTGACACTACCGAAAAAGATAACTAGTGTAAATCCATTGAACATTATCATATAGAAATCCCTCTCCTGACCCACCAAAAAAGATGACTAGTGTAAAACAATTCGAACATAAGCATATAGAAATCCCCTCCTGACCCCACCAAAAAAAATGACTAGTGTAAAACCATTCGAACATTAGCATGTAGAAATCCCCTCCTGACCCCCCAAAAAAAGACGACTAGTGTAAAACCATTCGAACATTAGCATGTAGAAACCCCCCTCCTGACCCCCTAAAAAAAGATGTCTATGTTAAAACCAATCAAACATTAACATGTAGAAACCCCCTCCTAACCCCCTAAAAAAGATAACTAGTGTAAAACCAATCAAACATTAGCATGTAAAAACTCCCTCCTGACTCACTAAAAAAAGATGACAAGTGTGAAACCATTCGAACATTAGCATGTAGATACCCCATCCTGACCCCCTGAAAAAAGATGACTAGTGTAAAACCAATTAAACAATAGCATGTAAAACCCCCCTCCTGACCCCCTAAAAAAAGACGACTAGTGCAAAACCAATCAAACATTAGCATGTAGAAACCCCCTCCTGACCCCCCTAAAAAAATGACTAGTGTAAACCAATCAAACATTAGCATATAAAAACCACCTCCTGAACCAACCAAAAAACGATGACTAGGAAAAAAACAATCAAATATTAGCCTATAGAAATCCCCTCCTGACCCCAGCAAAAAACGATGACTAGTGTAAAACTCTTCGAACATTAGCATGTAGAAATCCCCTCCTGACCCCCTAAAAAGACGAGAAGTGTAAAACCATTCCAACATTAGCATGTAGAAACCCCCTCCTGACCCCCTAAAAAAAGACGACTAGTGTAAAACCAATCAAACATGAACAGGTAGAAACACCCTCCTAGAAATCCCTTTCTAATCCCACCAAACAACGATGACTAGTGTAAAACCATTCAAACAATAGCATATAGAAATCCCCTCCTGACTGCCCCAAAAAACGATGACTAGAAAAAAACATTTAAACATAAGCCTACAGAAATACCCTCCTGACCCCACCAAAAAAAAGATGACTATAAAAAAAAACATTCAAACATTAGCATATAGAAATCCCCTCCTGGATCCACCAAAAACGATGACTAGTAAAAAAAACATTCAAACATTATCCTATAGAAATTTCCTCCTGAATGGTTTACATATGACCCCTTTCAAATGGATGTCTTGCACGATTCTCCTTGTTCTATGGTGGGTGCTGTTACTTTAAAAAAAAACTAAACAAAAAAAAACTAGCAGAACCACTTATTTTAAATCAAAATAGTTCCAACCTGTCTTCGCATCAAAAGAAAAAATAATGAGCATCATCACATTATCCAAAAGAATAGATTATTTCAAGTAAGTAATACAAACTCACATGATCTTCAGTTATTCCCACATTCTAACAAGGTTACAGGGTTGTATAGGTTTTACATTGTCTGTCCGCCTGTCTGTCACATTATCCGGACCAATTCCAATATCTTTTGTCCAACCTTTGAAAATATTCATAACTGACCATGATGTGTTGAAATCACTATAAGAAGGATGTTCCGGTATATTGAGTTCTTTTGCAGATATGACCCTTCGGACTAAGAAATGTGGACCCTTTTGAAGTAGACAGCTTGTCATCGGAACTCATCTGACATGGTTTGTTGGATACACATGCATGTGGGTACATTGTTAGATACATGTATTCATATGTACATGTTGATGAAATGGTCCGGTTCATCTTGTTTCCATGAGTTATAGCCTTTTTAAACATTGCTATTTTGACCCTATTCATCGCAACTCCTCTGACCAGTCTTATTTGATACACATAAAAGTTTGTACATTGATATATTCGCACATGCTTATGTACATGTAGTTCTATATGTTTTATATTGTAAGTCCGTCTGTCTGTCACATGTCCCACTAACCGCTATGTGTTAAAATCGCTCTCTATATGATGGGTTATGGACCTTTGTACTTATTTTGTTTACCCTATCGAGTATTTACTTTATCATTGTAACTCCCTAGTTTTTATTTTTTATATACATGTGGAAGTTGATATATAATATTATATCATCAGATTTAGATAATCATGAACAATGGTATTTCAGTCCGTTGAGATTTGGCCATTTAGCATAATATAATGTCATCGTCCATTGAGAACAACTACTTGGTAAGTAGGAACTTGTAGAAACATCGGGGTCATATCTTGCATTTTTTTGCTAACTATTTTAGTAATCATGTAAGATCAATCTATCTCTTCTAGCCAATTGTAACACACTTTGCTTCTATTTATTTCTAGATTTAACCCTTGATGCTATCGAATGCGTAGTTAAGTATGAAATACAAAAATCAGAAAACAACATACACAAGGAGTTAACTGAATTTAGAAAACAGTACAGTAATAATGCTATTGGGGAATTAAGAGCACATCTAGATGAAGTAAAAAAAGAAGTTAACAGGAACGCAGAGGAATGTGACACGGGATTTAAAGATTTAACAGCCACTGTTAACTCCATGGAAACCACCATTTCAAAGATCGAAACTGAAACCAATGACAGCCAAAGAAAAATAAAAGAATTAGAAAACAAAGTGACAGATGTAGATCGTAAGTTGAACGAGATCACTGCTGGGATACCAAAAATCATTGAGGAAATCATATCCAGCGGGACATTAGCGTTTATATCCCCCAACACATTCGAGATTGATGAGTCAGTGGATGAATCAATGAATGCCACGTCAACCCCTGTTTCAACAAACCTACTACAAAAAAAACCTGAATGTACAAGAAAGAGAACAGTTGAGGATGGAGGGAAAAAAACAATAAAAAAATATTATTAAGATATTCATGGAAGAAGAGCAATCCAGCGGGACTGGAGTTCCTTGAAAGCAGAGCCGATGTGCCTGATTTTTCGAGGGCCCAAGATTTCAAAATGAATGTTTATAAGGAGGGAATTAAGAGGGGCCTATGGCTTGAGGCAAACAATATTTTCATGAGAGTGTGCCAAAAAATTGACAATCTGCACAAGCTAAAGAAATAAGTAATGTGAATCATTCGACATATATTTATTTAACTTTTATTTGATTTAAAAGTCATAAAGTAAAAGTACTGGGAGTACGTATATAATCATTTCAAAGTGTTCATAATTCGTTTTTTTAAATTATTTTTGTTTAATAGAACATTGTGTTTTTTCCAGAAATCTAACATTTTGATATGCTTACAAAACTGTCCAAAATGTATTTTACCATTAATGTTATATCAAAACTAACTGAAAGAGTGTTTCAGCGCTGCATACTATTTCTTAGAGTTAATTACAGATCGTCCACTTATAAATTCCTTTCTTTTATTATTTGATTGATAACAACGACGTTATATTTGTATTGTTCTGCCTGGCTTACGAGTTTATTGTCAATTTTGAAAAAAAAATTATTGTGCAGTTAGATAGTGGTGACTTTTCAAATGTCATGATTAAATATTAAGGAATTCTAACTGTTTCTGTGTTTTAATGTTGTTTAATCAACAACCAAACTGTTAATCAGTAGAAAACAATAAGACATTATTCATTTTGAAATGTGCATGAGTCAATTTTTTCCATATTGTTGTTTGTTTGAAAGTCGTGATGAACTTCAGCAATCTTACATTTTATTATGCCAAAAATATTGTCCCAAATGTATATCTCCATTTACTTAATATATAAAAAATAACTTAAATATTGTTGAAACTGCATACTATTTCTAAGTGAATTGTTATATTTGTATTGTTTTGCCTTACTTTCGAGTTTATTTTCATTTTTGAAATATCGTTAATGTACAGCAGGGATGGGGTCGATTACTTTAAAATGTAATCAATTCAATTACAATTAGTTTGCTTATAAAATGTAATCGATTACATTACAATAACACCTTATTTCATATGTAATCGATTACCTTTGATTACTTTTCTTTAAAGTAATGATGATTACTTTAGATTACTTATGATTACATTGTATATTGCAATATCAAAGGTGTTTTTATAATTTTTTATCCTAAAAAAAACTAACTTTGGGGATTTTTTTGAAAGCATTCATTTATTCATCTTATTTGAAAGAATTTATCGATACGTACAGTGTAACATGTGTAACTTGATAATATAGCTATGGACAAGTGTCCTTTCTCTAAGTAAAAAAGTTAACTTTATCTTTTTCTTCTCATTTTTAACCAACTGCCTTATTAACAAAAAACCTGAACAAAAAAGGACAAATAAATTAAGTATAGTTTTATTGTCTGTTGGAATATAATTGACACATCCATTAATGTTTTACAGGTGTTAATCACTACTTGAGTTTTTCTTAACAAACAATAGGTAGGCTTTGGTATTAAAATTTTGTTGTCTTAATAACAATATCAATGAAGCTAAACAGTGGTTTATTGTCATTATTTGTTTGAAATTTTTTAATACTAAATCTAATTAATAATTTTTAGAATTATTGTCAGGTGAAAACACAAAACAGCTTTGTAACGTAGGAAAGTATATACATTTTTGTTCAAATTAAGAAACAGTTTTTTGTAATAAAAGATATTTGGTATTCATGAAACTTCTGATGTCACCTATTGTGTACTTTGCATATTGTTTGTAATACTATGCCATACATATACACTGTACATGTACTAGTTTATGCTGATGAGCCGTAAGGCTCAAAGTTAATAAAGAATAAAAATTAGAAAGCACATACTATATTCGAATTTATGATTATCGAAATTTATTCAATTTGTCAATAAATGAAATCTTGTTTTAGCCTCCATTTTGAATTAAGTGGGCTCATATAGTTTGTTCAAAGTCGAATTGGAACTAAATCTTTTTCTGCATTTGAATTTCAATGTAGTTACGTGAAAATATTGGGTTAACTTATATGAAATTGGAATTGATATCGGAAGTTTTAAATCAAGGAAACACATGCTTTCAAGGCAAATTCTTGAACCTCAAGAGCTCAATCTCATTATGTAGGCGAAACGCGCGTCTGGCGTATACTAAATTTAGTCCTGGTATCTATGATGAGTTTATTCACAACGAAATATTAGGGAAAGGCATTTTTGTTTAGTAAACTGTTAACAAAAAAACCCACTTGATAATACCAATGTGTTATATATATGATACAATTTATCACATGAAACAAGGTCCCAACATTGTGAATGCTAGTTTTAAGATTTTACATTCAAGCTTTGCATTTCTTAGTATAATTCAGCTACTTAGGGTCTAGTGCTTTCTCAATACTATATATTATAAATTAAGCTAAAACTGAGGTGCTAATTTCAAGATTAAGAATACAAATAGTCCTCGGAGGCATTGAGCAAATTTATCTGCTAGCTTAATGTTAAAATTATTTGAGAAAAACACTAGTTTGATGAAAATATTTTCAAATAGTGCTTTGCGCATAATGTCCTGATTAAATAAAACAAACAAATGCCATGTTTTTTTTTCATTTTTTCCTTTAAGATTGTGATGTGATTTAGACATTTAAGGAACACATATTTTCAGTCCTGACATTATTTGAACATTGGTATATTGTTTTCCATTATGTGTTATATTTTAAACTGAAACATTTTTTTATTATTTTCTTTTGAAAAAACAACAACAAATTAATGACATTTGGAAAGTTTATAACATTACCTGTCATATCATTTTCAAATATAGATTGACCGTCAACATGTATAAGTAACAGCTCTTTAAAACGTTAAGCAGCCAATTTTTATGTAGAAAATCCCTTAAAAAAAATTTATCAGTTAAAATAAAAATGTCACAAGAAAGGATGTGTTTGCCATTTGCAGTAATCAATGTCAGTTTCTAACAGTTAGTACCAGTTGTAGAAAAAGAAGCAAACGTTGAACACCAAATGTATGTCTAGAGGATTTCTTATCAAAAACCAAAAAATAGACACTTAGAATGCATTAAGTAATGATACTGACTGTTGCTAACTACTTTTAAAGCTTCAAAAATGTAAAAACAAAAAAAATTAAATAAAATAAGTAACTCTTACTCACAAACTCAACCTAAAAGTCTGAAACATAAAAGTCCTTCAGACTTTTATTCAGTTTGTGAGTTAATTGCCCCGGTTTACACATCAATCACCTCTGGAAAAATCTGTTTAATCCTATAATAACCATTTGATTATTTCAATTAATTGATATTTGGTTTAAATATTCAGTTATGATAAATCAGAGAACATATCATAACCAATGGTTAAGTATTCCATGTTTCTATGTAATAGGCACACATATCAATCATGATTGATATCAATGTACTTTTATATTATAGTTTATACCTGGTTTGACTGCTTGGAGGTATTATGAAGCCAAAAAGCATCCTGCAAATGTTGGGGTTGGTCTACCAGTTAAAGAACTCACAGAAAAAAGAGTGAAGATCAACATTGATAGCTTAGAACATTTTATAGACTTTGTTACATCTAGTCATGTGATTAAAGATTTACCGTATGGCCAAAAGACACTGAAACTAGAAACAGGCGAAGTAGTAACCATTCCAAATGTAATTAGAAGTTTATCATCCAGCGCATTGATAAACCAGTACTATCAGCTATGTGAAGAAGATAACATTTCTCCCCTTGGTAAATAATTATATCATAAAAATGGAAGATTTTCAAATTTCTACAAAATACAATTTATCAATGAACATGGTTTTATTCCTGTTCTTCATCTTGGCAGTCATGAAGGGTCATTTTAAGATATATATGCATGTTAATTTATCAATCATGGATTTTTACCAGGTCAATATGTTAAATATGGACTGCTCTATATGAAATTAACCTAAAACAAAGGCAGAGGTCTATAGAATCAATCAATGTATTATAAGAAGATGTGGTCTTACTTTTGAGAAAATCTCTATCCAATTTATAATGTAGTTTACTTAATAAGAAAGTTGCACTATAAATTCTATACTGTATAATACATGTATGTTTAAATAGGTAACGAAGAATATCACATTTTTGTGTAAAGTACTAAGTTCAAAATGATGGCTGTTAGAAATCAGCAACCAGTAAATTTTTCAGGATATAATTTAATCACCCATCAAATGCATTGGTTTAATTATATAATTTAGCTTATTATGTTTTAAGTATTTGTACTCCAGAATATAAACTTGATGATTTGTAAAGTTGTCTCTCATGCTTTTTTTAATAGGTAAAAGCACTCTTTATAGGATTCTTACAGAATGTGCTGCCTCTGTTCGAACAAGTGTTGAGGGCCTTGATAACTATGTTATGGAAGGATCCCGTGCATTCCAAATTTTAGAGGAATTTTTAGACACCTGGAAAGAAGAAGAATTAAAAAAGCAATTGATAGAATCAAAGAGATACCTGAAAGCAGACTTTAAGGTAATTGCCCTTTTGCATAATGCCACATATATGAAGCAGACTAAGTGTGTAAGAAATAAAAATATAAAATCTTCAATTAGGTAGATGATCAACATTATCAATTGACCCCCTAAGAAGTATCTGTCCTTGAAATCACAATTTTGTACCTTTTTTGTGAAAGTTTATTACTTTTTCAAAAATCTTCCTCTATGAAACTACTTTGCCAAAATCATCTGGATTTAATCTGAATGTTTCTTTATAGGGTATCTAGTTAATAAAAGTTTTGACCAATCAAAAACATGGAGATGGTGGCTTAAATTAGAACATAGGGGTAAAATGCAGGTTTTGACTTATACATCTATCTAATAACTAGAGTGGTTAGAACACAATAGAGAAAATCCTTAGTTAAAATTGAAATTACAGGTGATTTCAGGCTCTCATTTGACTCATGTTTTAATACCTTATTTTCAATAATCTATAGGTACATTTGGCTAGACAATCAAATATTCAAGACCACTGCATGGCTTATGGTCTCAGCATTCCAGGGAATCAGTTACAGCTTGCATGTTCCCATTCGCATGACCAACGATGCAAAAGTTGCTTAGAAATTAAAGAAGTTTCAGAGAAGGTGATTAGTGTGGCAGAAAGTAAGGAGATGGTTAACAAAGATGCGATAATGTTTAAGGTAAAATTCAATTTTTTTTTTAAAACCATATGTTATGCTAAGTTATTTATGAACAAAGTTTAACAGCAGGAAAGGAAAATAAATCAAAATCAACATCAATACCTGAAAACTGTTTAAAATTTTTTAAGATTAGTTCCATGTTTGTCCCTTCTGCCATGCTTTGTGTGTTGGCATAGAAATACCAGGCCTCTGTCCTACCTGCGTATCAATCCATCTCATTTATTTAAAAATAATCATCAATATTTCCCAAATGATTGAGAATCAAAATATTACTTATTTAAGAAAAATGGCAAATATTTATCCAAACCAGTAAAAACTACACTCAAATTTGGCAAACTTTAGGGATATTCTATGAACATAGTTTACATACGAATTTCAGGGCAGTGCATGGGCTTTTTCATTAAGAAAGACCCTGTAGAAGTAATATGAATTTCATTTATTAATGACAACAAATTACAAATTTTAAGAAAATGTTATAATAATATATACTACAGCTGTGCTATTTGAGCAGTCAAATTGCATTTACTGTACATACAGTCACTGACCGTATATCACCTTGTTTATGACGTTGACAATGCCGTTCCATACAGTTTTATTTATGACACAGGTTTGAAAAAATTTAATGTCGTCCACTCCAAATTAAAAAAAACAATGATTTTTACCCTAAATACTTCATTTAGAACAGTTTTAAGAGCTGCAGTATATAAAGAATAACCATACATTGTCTCGAAATATAAAAGTTATTTGTACTCGGCTTGAAACAGGTAGAAATGCTCGACACAGCCTTGCTTTCTACCTGTTTCTATGCCTTGTACAAATAACATTGATATTTCGAGACAATGTATTGTTATTCTATATTTGTCTGTTGTTTCCATGCCAGCAGTTATTTACTTGCTTGATATTATTACTTTACCATTTTAAAACAAATTTTCAATTATTTTAGGTTGAGAAGGCTGTTGAAGGAATTAAAGAACTACAAAAACATCTGTTAAGGTCTAAAAATCAAGAACTTGCCAGAACAGATATAGCTAAAGAAATGAATGTTAATGATGTCATCATTACTTGTGATTGGGCAATGAAATTTTTGCCAAGAAGATATCGGGAGGGCCAAATGGATTGGTTCGCTAAAAGGGGAATTAACTGGCAGTGTCAGTATCATTGGTAAAACTGGAAACAAAGATGTGCAGCTTTTCTCATATTCACATATTTAACAATCAAACTTCACAGGATGCACCAACAACTACTGCAGTTATTTGTGATGTTGTGAAAGATTTAGAGGCAGCTATTCCCAATTTAAAAGAAATATCTATCTTCAGTGATAATGCTGGTTGTTACAAGAGCACTTTGACATTATCAACTTTACCTCATGAAATAGGTTCCAAACTCTCCACATACAACTTCAGCGAAGCTCAAAATGGAAAAGGTAATTTAAAAAAATATTTAATCTAAGAGAAGGGATGATTTTCAAAAATTTTTTATGAAACTAAGTTGCTAATTGGAACTAAACTTGTTTATTGTGGCTCTTAGGATGTCCTCTTTTTAAAATTGAACTAATCTTTTGATTTGACTATGACCCTTGCAACTAGAAATTGGTAATATGCATAGATGCCAGGTGAATGATACATGCTCCTAAGAGGTTGTTTGTAATAACACAGCCCTATGACACATACGAAAATCTAACTTAATTAAACCTTACGAATAAAATACATTAAGTAAAAAAAGAAAGTACTTTAAAGTCTTAAAATTACTATTACAGGTCCTTGTGACAGGAAGGCAGCTCATGCCAAGTTTGCAATTAAAAGATACATCAATGAAGGCAGAGATGTAACAACAGCCTATGATATGAAAAAGGTTTGTTTTTCTTTTGTAAAACCTTACAAGTTTGTAAAAGAACATTCTCTATTCACTGAAATTTTCAAGAATTTGCAAGTTTAAAAATGCATGTTTTCCTGGAATTAATTAAAAATGTATTATTATGTGGATCTGCAATACAGTTGCCTTAAGTGGATTCAATAATATTCATATTTATGCTTTATACACCTAATCTTTGAATCTTGATGGGTACCTATTAAAAATCAGGGATATCACAGCAGGTCTTGTTTTTTATTGTTTCTATTGAATTCATTTAGTATCCAATCTTTTGTAGGCACTTGATAAAGTACCAGGACAACCTTACAGGGTGAAGGTTGTGGACACAATCCATGATTTAGATGTCACCAAGAATAAAGATACCATCACCAATATTACAAGTTTTTACAACTTTAGATTTGAGAATAGTCATTTGAGGATGTGGCAGGCATACAATATTGGTGAAGGTATTACTTTTATATTCAACCTAAAGAAAGAAAAAAAAGATTACAAATAACATATTGTTTTATACATAACATGACCACTGAAAATAATATACTGAACTAGTATATATTTGTTTAGGGGCCAGCTGAAGGACGCCTCCGGGTGCAGGAATTTCTCGCTACAGTGAAGACCTGTTGGTGACCTTGTGCTGTTTTTTTTTCTATGGTCGGGTTGTTGTCTCTTTGACACATTCCCCATTTCCATTCTCAATTTTATTGCATACTTCATTTTGTACTTAGAATGCCCACCATCTAATGTCAGCCAGATAATCAGATAATAAATAGAGCCTTTTGATAAAAAAAAAAAAAGGCCACAAATTCCTAGACTAGAATGTATGCTATAAAACTTCAGGTAATTTTATATCATAGTGTCATAAAAATAAATTCAATTTTCATTTCAGGAAAGCTTGTGACTTAAAAATTATCAAAGAATTCTGTGCAGTTAAAAGTACTTAAGAGGCTGGGACATGAATCATTGAGCTTTTCAGCAAAAAAATGGAAAATAGAAAAATATAGAATTTCTTCAAATGGTGATATTTTCATGCATTCATCGTGTATAAGGCAAAAAAACATTTTTTGTTGATGAAATCCGTTTTTATTGTGTGTATTAGGACCCTTAACCTGGGACCCATATATAACCAATGACTGTTTTGTACTTTGACATATTATACACATTTTACAACGTAATAAACGCTTAAAAATTAAAGAAAATGTTTATACTGAAGTAAAAAGTTAATAAATCAAGGAAAAATTATAGAAATAATAATTATAACATTTTGTCAAAGGATATTTGAGTGGTTTGTGTAATTTATTGCCCCTTTTGATCGATAAATTTAATTAATGTTCAACATTCATTTTTTCAAAAGCGCAACATATTATCATTAAAGTTATACATTTAACAACAAGCAGACATGCTAGTTGAAAAATAAATAAAAGAAAATCGGGTAGCAAATGACTAAAAGGACAGTTACGGAAAGCTGAAAATTTGAATGAAATGCAGTTGGAACATGTTTTGATTATCTCCCCTGACAACTGAGATACTCGATTATCTCCCTTACACACTTCCTGTACAGCAGACAACAACATTGATTTGAGGATTGCAGACGATTTACAAGATTTTTGCAGCAATTAGATACTGTACATACAATATGAACAACAATTATGGCACAAAAATCAGGTAATTTGAAAAATATTAACCACCACACTGCAACCATTCAGTTTTCTAGGTACAAATAAAAAATATGAGCACTGTCCAAATCACAAGCTGTTTTGCCATAAAATATCTGGATATATACTGCCTTACTGGGTTGACTGGAGGATAAAAATTACTTTTCAATTTCCATAAAGATAAAGATAGTACAGTAAGTTCCCAACCATAAATTGTCCTGTCATTTTCAACTGAAATTGACATTCTTGAAAAAAATATTGCAAATACAAAAATGTTACTTCAAGTAAAGACCACAGGCACTTGTTTCTATCCATAGAATATATAAATATGGATAGTCTACCTTCCTGTGGTCATGACCCAGTTCTATAAAATAATTACCAAAAGATGTAGAAATTTTTTAAGTTTTCTTATTCATTTGGCCATTAATTTAGTCAGACTCGTTTACATTTTCTCGCAAGATGAGTACAAATGCGAGCAGAATTTTTCTGGATGTGTATAATATCACTTTTGCTATAAAGCAGTTTTTTTGTTTTTTTTTATGTGCAACTATTCATTTCAGTGGCTGATTCAGGAACTTTCATAAGAGGGGGCCCACTGACTGCCTAAAAGGGGGCCACTCCAGTCATGCTTCAATGATTCGCTATATTATTATATTTAATCAGCCAATTTTTTTCCTCAATAGGGGGCCTGGGCCCCTGAAAAACCCTCCAAGGAGATCTGCTTTCCCATTTTCAACCCCTTATACAACTTAATCCAGAGTTTTCCTGTAGTATCTATAGAGAAAAGATTATTAATATTATTTATTTTTTCCTGAGCCTGGCTGATTTACTTATTTTCAGCTTTTTCCAGGACAAGTTATTATGCCCCACCTACGATAGTCCGTTCGTCTGTCCGTCTGTCCCGCCTCAGGTTAAAGTTTTTGGTCAAGGTAGTTTTTGATGAAGTTGAAGTCCAATCGACTTCAAACTTGGTACAAATGTTCCCTGTGATATGATCTTTCTAATTTTAATGCCAAATTAGAGATTTTACTCCAATTTCACGGTCCAATGGACATAGAAAATGAGAGTGCGAGTGGGGCATTCCTGTACTGAGGACACTTTCTTGTTTTAATAATTTCTGTCCCCTCTCTCTCCTTCCCCCTATAATATCAAATGTTTGTTCCTTTACAAAGCATGTAAAAATACTTTAAGAGACACTAAAGGTGTTATTGTACATGTTGTATGTAACAGGTACTGCAATCCCACTTGGAGTGTACATGGTGTGCATGTATATTCAGTTTGCAGTCTTTAAACATTGTCTTCATTTGTGGACACGGCATAAAACACATACTACAATACATGTATACTGTTTAATAAAGTATTCATATTTGGCAATTTTTAATTTAAAACACAACACATGCCTATAAAAAATCATCCATAATTTGGCCATTTTTATAAATATAAAACACAACACACGTTGATATATATATATATCTAATATTTGAACATGTTGAATATTATATATATAGTTACAACAGAGGCAGAAATTTCAAATCAAAGTGTAAACTATACACTGGCAATATAAGCTGTGTGCGTACGTTCCTGTAGGGTTGGCATCATGCAAGTTATTATTTAGAACTGAAACAGAAAAGTTAATTCCTTAAAAGGGCTGGACTGCAGTTGAAAGGGTCCTCGGCATTTTATACTTCTACTGAAAAAAATGTGATATATATGTTGTTATCATGTTCAATATATAGGAACAATATTTCCCCTTGAAACATGTCACCTACAGACCTATCAAACTCGAAGTGTTCTTGCAATGGTTTATTATATGTTGAGTGTGCGTCACAATTTCTACAGGAGCCAACATGTTTAAATCACATCCTTTAATAATATATTAAATCAAAAGTTGCTGCATATTTAGGCAGCAACCATTTGATTTTCTGGGGGGGGGGGGGGGAGCTATGTTTTTTTTTGGAAAAAAAAGTTTGTTTCCAGTTTTTGGAGAAAAAAATAATTTGTTTTTGATTCTGAGAAAAAAATTGTTTGTTTCACCCTCAGCTGCCACTATATGTAATGCTAAAATTGAAAGAAAAAAATTGTTTTCGACTTGTGAAGTTGTCGCGAAAAAATAATTTGACTGTGTCCATCAGATATACAAATGTAAAATGCAATAGTCAATCATGTAAAAAAAAAACCATTTAATTTGATGGTGCAGTGGTTAGCATGCTAGTCATGCATTCGTGAAATCTATGGAATATTTTATTAGGGTCAAATTATGAACTTTAAAATTTTAATTTGTTTTGGACGCAGAATTATTAAGTAAAAAAAAGTATACCAATTTTTATTTAAAAGTTTAAATGGAGCATATTTGAAATTGAGAATGGAAATGGGGAATGTGTCACAGAGACAACAACCTGACCATAGAAAAAACAACAGCAGAAGGTCTCCAACAGGTCTTCAATGTAGCGAGAAATTCAAATTCCTGCACCCGGAGGCGTACTTTGGCTGGCCCCTTAACAAAAATATACATTGTACTAGTTCAGTGATATTAAATGAACGCCATACTAATTTCCAAATTGTACACAAGAAACTAAAATTAAAATAATACAAGACTAACAAAGGCCAGAGGCTCCTGACTTGGGACAGGCGCAAGAAATATTGACTTGAATATTTAGATAAACAGTAAACAATTTTTGTTTTGAAGGTCTGTGTAAATTCATCGTTTAGCTCCACCCAAGTCACAATGTATAAAAAGGAAACAATTATAGATCGGCCTTTGACACTGAGAATTAGCTCACACCAAAAAGCGTGCTATATGAGGATCCCTAAATGACCAGTGGAACACAATTCAAACCAGAAAACCAACGGTCTAATCTATTTACAAAACATTTATTTGAATTCTTTCCTTAATCAAAAAATCTTCTATTCCTACCTACCAATCCTTTAGTATTATTTCAAGAAGGTGAAGTTATTAAAATTGTTTTTGAAAGTGTTATTTAATGTTGTATTTGAAAACGTCAGACCAAAGCACAACAGCAACACCATTGCACTATGCTTCCCCATCACACCTCTGAGTCCTACATGTATAAAAAAGAAGATGTGGTATGATTGCCAATGAGACATTACTTTCTTTAAGAGACCAAAATGAAATAGAAATTACAATAACAGGTAACCATACGGTCTTCAACAATGAGCAAAGCACATACCACGTAGTGACTAGTCAGTTATATAAGGCCCCTATATGACAATGTAAAACAATTCAAACTAGACAACTAATGGCCTTATATTTATATAAAAAAATGAGCGAAAAACAAATATGTAACACATAAACAAACAACAACCACTGAATTAATGGCTCTTGACTTGGTACAGGCACATACATACAAAAAGGTGGAGGGGCAGTTATTCAATATAACTTCAAATTTGAATTTGATGCGTGAATTTCCAGAAAAAGGTTCGATTTTGGACATTCTTGCTTAAATTTCCCAATTTTAAAGTTTTGGCTCTAACAAGTCCAGTTCAATGTTAGAGTTTTGTGCAAATAAGAGTCACTGAATATGCATAATATCATTTTCTTTTCCTGAATATGCATTTACTTTAACCTGCCACTGTACTTTTTTTAAACAATTATCCATCCAATAACTTAAAAATATGGTCATGGGAATTATTTTATTTTTTGTATGTTATTTATGATAATAGACCTTTTACAGTCATTTCAATTTTGAGGTCAGAAATATTTTTTTGGTTTTGGAAAATAAATTAAACTTTTGATATAAGGCCTAAAACAAAATATTGTTTGTTTCCCCAATCCCTACCGACCCTTCAAAAGTGATCCTACTCATGAAATTTTATTGTCAAAAATAAGTCAAATATTATTTTATTCATTTCTGATTTTCGGGCCTGCAAAATCATCCAATAATATTCAGGCTTTTTGAAAAAAAAATTTTTTTTTTACCTACCTACCCACACCTGGCTTGGCAGGGTCGGGATTGGGGAAACAAACAATAAATTGATTTAGGCCTAAGACATGTGTTAGATATGTTTGCTGTAAAAGCGATATTTCACTATTGATTTTTTCTAACTTTATTGATAAATGATTCTATTTTTTTGCAGGTGGAAATCCTTTATGCTGTAGCTTTGGAGAATTTACTAGTGTTAATAATATATTTTGTGAGTCAAATGCTAAAGCTGATTGTAACAAAGTTCTACCTCTTATATCATGCAACAAATCCATTGAATCTCACTGCAGACGTTTTCATATAAACTTTAAAGATGTCAATAATGAAGCTGACTTATTAAAATATCGTGGAGGATTGTTTGATATACCAACAGAGCAATGCACAATTTGTCCAAACCATAGGTACAGATTAGGCTTAGGATGGAGAAGCAGTCAATTATGCATGCTGAAATATTGTTCAAGGGGAAAGGAAACACAAAAAAGAAAGAAACCTCTTTTGAAAGGAACTATTGCTTTGTGTCAGTCCCTTTATCTGTGGAAACAAAGACACCAATTAATACAGATTGGATCAGGTAGCAATCTATTTTAAAAGAATAAGTCCAATGAACCAATATTCAAACTATGAATAACAAACCTTTGAACCTCGATCCTCATGGGGTTATTGATTATAAATGTGATTATTTGGCCATTTGTTACTGATTATTTGATTACTAAACCAAATTTTACATGATTTTTTGATTACAGACTCTTGAGTTTAAAGAAATAGTTAATGATGAATGTGATTATGGGAACCCCCCCCCCCCCCATGTGGGGCCTCACTTTTCACTCTGTAATCATGTCAGGATTTACTTTCCCTGATAATACATTAAAACAACATCAATCAATCATATAAACCAAATAACTAGTTCTTCCAAATCCAAACAACATAATAAATTGTAACTACATGTAACCCATGCTGTACATTATTTGTATGTTTTTGACCTATCATGCTTTGAATGATATTTAGTCATGAACAGTTATGACATCCTCCACTTCAATATAAAGTAAAGTTTTTTTTTACATTTTGCTTACAGGGGTGTGTACTTTTTGTCGGAAAGAAATAGTGAAAGAATTAAAGGACCATGAAACAAAGGATAATAAAGATTATGAATGCCAGCTGAATGTAAGAATCAATTATAAAAATATAAAAAAGAAGATATGGTGTGATTGCCAATGACTCTTCAAAAGAGATCAAATGACACAGAAATTAACAACTAAAGGTCACCATACAGTCTTTAACAATAAGCAAAGCCCATACTGCATAGTCAGCTGTAAAAGGCCCTGAAATGACAAATGTAAAACAATTAAAACGAGAAAACTAACGGCCTAATTAATCTACCAAAAACATTAACGAAAATTAAATATGTAACACAGCAAACGGCAACCACTGAATTTCAGGCTCCTGACTTGGGATATGCACATACATACATAATGTGGTGGGGTTAAATATGTTAGCTGGATCCCAACCCAACCCCTGACTTGAGACACAGGGGTGTAGCAGTACAACATAGGAACGAACTATAATAAATCAGTTGGAAAAAGCTTAACTCATCAGATGAATACAAATAGAAATAAATCTAAAAAAAAACACACAGTCACAGTGGACGTGGCTGGGTACTTGTATATCCCAACAACAAAAAGAATTAGTACAGATCTGAGAGTACTCGCAGCAGTTACTGATCATGCCAGCTAGTTCAAGTTAAAATCACAAAAAATTTCTGAAACCATTTACTGATTTTAAAGAAGCAAATCCCTTACAAATTGCTTTCAAATTATATATATAAACAAAATGTTTTCTATTCTTTACCAAATTATTATTATTGAGACTTCATCATAACAATTGATCTACAATCAAGCCACATCAGGAAATCCTTATATTGGCGGTGTTCAAACTCCAACTTGGCCAAAAGGCCAAAACGAAGAAGAAAAAAAATTATGGATGAGCAGTCTAGTACAATACCTTCCAGTTTTGGTCCTTGTATCATAATATAAATATTGATAGGGTTACTGGGTATACTCATTTTTATATGATTTCCAAAAACATAGTAGATTCAGTTATTTTCCATATATATACATATTTAAATGATGCAGCCAGATTAGAATTGATTGATTTTTTTTCCAGAATGAAACTTGTATTGAAAGAGATCTAGAGACAAATATGGAGTTGCACAGTCAGTTTTACCTAGCAGATCAACTAGACTATCTTATGGAAGAATCACAATCAGTAGAAGGAAGTGAGAGATATGAAATTACAGTAAGTCAGCTGTTTATAATGTACATGTATATATCAAGTCATATTTGACAGAGCTTTTATGTTTTTATGCAACACTTGTTGATAAACAGGTAATATGCATAAGCCTTATCTGTCTGTACATTTGTATGTCATTCCCCAAATGATTTCCATTCTCTTACTTAAATTTTCCTCAAACAAAAATTATAGAACTTATACATAATGCTTATAACCTCAAAAGATAGATCAAGTTCCAATTTGGTTGGTGTTACCTTTACCAATCCTTAATTGTATGCCTCTCAATGGTATTATATCTGAACGAGGGCATCATCTGTGTCACAGTCTCCATTTATTATATAAAGTGGGGTACAAAAGGTCAGCACCTATTGTGAAGCTTTCTATTTCAAATCTGATTGTTATGCCTCCGCCGCTATGTTAATGGGGCATTATGTTTTACCCATGTCTGTCTGTATGTATATGTTCTTATGAATATCCCAAAATTGGCTTCCATTCTCTGACTTTAGTTTAATTTTGATGAATTATTTTGTCAACTTTGCTGTCATTTAAATTTTGGTATGGAAGTGTTGAGAGATTTTTTTGCAGAAAATTAAAAATGGCAAATATTTTGCATAGAGCTCATTAAAAAAAAAATATCTTATAGAATCTTTAATTTTTTAACTAGATTTTCAAAAAAAGATCATGCAATTTATATTTTGGTTGTATGTATTGTATGGCACACAGGCAGGTTAGTTGGTAAGCCAGCAGCTCTGGTCCAGTGTCTATGTATAATGATAACCTTTGAACTGTTGCTTATATTTTTCATAAAAGCTTTTTGAATTTAACATATTGTTACTGATGGAACAATGAAGGTAAAGTTTGATATTAGCAAATTCCACTGTCATGGTTATAGATTAAAAATGGTGTGACACAAAAAGAAAGAAAAAAACAAGACTGGTTTAATTACCCTCATTGTGTTATTCTTGTTTCTATTTGTTTTTAATTTAAGAATAAATAAAATAACAACAAATCTCTTTTTTTATAGAATGAAATGTATGTGAAAAACAAGCAGAAAGTGGAATGCAGCAGTCCTGGTTACCTTGCAGAATTTGACAAATTTGTAGAAAATGAATCAGTAAAAGAAAGTGAGACAACTGAAATTACAGTAAGTTTAAAACTAAAACACATTGATATTGTTACATTATATTCAAGATGATATATATGACTTATTTACTCTATCATCCGTTGTTAGTGATTTATATGTTGCCTGTGTCAGTGTCTTCATCGATGGAGTCGCAAAAACTTTTGTCACACTTTTCTCATCAACATAACATTGGGCACAATCTTTATATATGGCTTAAAGCTTTAACATTGTGTTATAGTGTGTGCATTTATTTCATTGCCTTTCAACTTCCTGTTGAAACTTGTCACTTCTTGGCAACATATGTTTTCCATGGAAATATAAAAAAAGAAAGATGTGGTATGATTGCCAATGAGACAATTATCCACAAAAGACCAAAATGACACAGACATTAACAACTATAGGTAAACATACGGCCTTCAACAATGAGCAAAGCCTATAACGCATAGTCAACTATAAAAGGCCTCGATAAGACAATTTAAAACAATTCAAACGATAAAACTAAATTTTTATGTAAAAAAATGAACGAGAAACAAATAAATGTAACACATAAACAAACGACAACCACTGAATTACAGGCTCCTGACTTGGGACAGGCACATACATAAATAATGTGGCGGGGTTAAACATGTTAGCTGGATCCCAACCCTCCCCTAACCTAGGACAGTGGTATAACAGTACAACATAAGAACGCACTATAAAAGTCAGTTGAAAAAGGCTTAAATCATCAGATGGAAACTCACATCTAATGTTATTTTTAATCCTCCTTGCACTTTTGCGGGGACATAGAAATACTGGATGTCCAGTTTTGTAAGTGCTCCCAAAGGAGGAATTCCTGTGAGGTTTTTTGTATATAAATTATACTAGTACTAAAGGTTAATATCAGCATTATCTCGGACAAGTTCTAAAATGAACTTTTTTTAAAAAGAGTTGCCTGCTTGGAAATATTAATATTATGGAAAATTACCTCGTTAACACTCTCATAGGTATAAATTCATTAAATGTGTATATTGGCTATACCTCGATCAAATTTTAAGTTCAGCACTAAATGTTATAACACTTAATTTTTTTAAATATTTATAATCAGTGCAAGATTTTTTATTAAATTTGATATAAACATATTCTTTGTAGGAATTTTCCCAGACAGATTTTACAGATGATGAATCTCAGGGTAGTGTTTGGCGGCCTGACAGCCAAGAGTCTGTGCCTGAAAATGACTTAAAAAGAAAAGCCCTGGATTATTTTTTGACTGTTTGTGGTCTAGACCCAGTCAGCCAGCTACAGTGTAATTGGAGGAAGCGTCTGAGCGCACTAGAAGAAATCACACAAATACAGCAACTTCAATCTTTCAAGAAGTTTTGAATGTTATTGCTCCTGGACAAGTGTCTTCTTTATCAAATGCTGTGCTACAAAGATTGTCTTCAACACAATCAGATGACCATGATATGCTTGAAGTTTTATCTGCTGCATATAACCAAGCCACAGATTGGGGAACACAAAGACAGATTTTATCTCTGTTTGGGGAAATTACTCTTTGAAAGCAATTAAGGAATTTATTCCTGACTTGTCAAAATACAAGTACACCACAGCCAGAAAGCATTCTTCAATGATTGGTACTGGACAACCTGTTAGTAAAACATCATATAGTCGAGAGGGTTTGACAGATGAGCAGATAAGCCATTTCATGGACTTCATTATGAGTCCATCCATAATGACAGATGCACCATATGGAGAGACACATCTCAAGATTTCATCAGGGGAAGTGTTTCATGTGCCAAAATAATATTGAACAGTGTAAGAACCCGTGTTATTGAACAATATGAATCCTATTGTAAAGACACACATTTTGATGCCACAGCAAGTTCAAGATCTATTTGAGAATAATGGAGGCAGTTGAACCAAACATTAGAAAGTGCATGAAGGGGTTGGACAACTATGCTGCTGATGGAGCCAAAGCATTTGAAGATCTAAAAAAGTTGCAGAATTACTTGGAAAACTGGGGAAGGGAGCACTATGGCAAGAGTCTATCCAGAAATCCTTACCCTTGGGAAGCAGTACCTCAAAATAGAATACAAGGTAATTAACTTATTATTTCAAAGAAATGTCATGTTGTGTATCAATGTAAAAACAAAATGAGAATATTATGCACATCTAAATTTTCCATTAAAAAAAATGAATTTCTGAATTCCATAAAAAAAAAATTCTCCAATATTTGAGGACATTGTAGACCAGCAACTCTTAAACACAACTGTGCTAACAATACCGAGTAGCTACACATTCAAGAAACTCTTTCTTAACTTCCAGACTTTCCTTTCAGTTGCAACAAAAATGAAGATAATTATAACATGAACTTTTTTATTCTTTTCAGTTGCATATTTCCAAAGAATCTGAAACTGCAGACCATTGTTGTAACTTTGCCTTATCAGATCAATCAAAAGAATATACTGCTTCTTGTCAACATGAGCACAACCAAGTGTGTAAGAAATGTGATGACTTAACAGAAACCCTGGTAAAAATAGAGAAATCATCAGATGAAGTATTATATGAGTCAGCTGATCAAGAAGATGACACCATATACATGGTTGAACAGGTAAAAAATCCCATTGTATATTTGCTGATATCTCCCAAATACCCATAAAGCCCCTTACCATTGAAGCTGAAGTGGACTTAGGGATTTCATCCTGTCTGTCTGATAAATCAGTTTTCCACATTTTTAGCTCACCTGGCCTGAAGGACCAAGTGAGCTTTTCTCATCACTTGGCGTATGTCGTCCGTCTTCGTTAACTTTTACAAAATCTTCTCCTCTGAAACTACTGGCCAAATAAAACCAAACTTGGCCACAATCATCATTGGGGTATTTATTTTTAAAAATTGTGTCCGGTGACCCGGCCATCGAACCCCGGCAATCGAACCAAGATGGCCGCCATGGCTAAAAATAGAACATAGGGGTAAAACGCAGTTTTTGGTTTATAACTCAAAAACCAAAGCATTTAGAGCAAATCTGACATCAGTTTAATTGATTATCAGTAAAGATCTATCTGCCCTGAAATTTTCAGATGAATTGGACAACTGGTTGTTAGGTTGCTGCCCCTTAATTGGTAATTTTAAGGAATTTTGCTGTTTTTGGTTATTATCTTGAATATTATTATAGACAGAGATAAACTGTAAACTGCAAAAATGTCAGCAAAGTACATTGTAAGATTCACAAATAAGTCAACAGGACCAAATGGTCAGTTGATCCCTTTAGGAGTTATTGCCCTTTATAGTCAACTTTTAACCATTTTTCGTAAATTTTAGTTATCTTTTACAAAAATCTTCTCCTCTAAAACTACTGGGCCAAATTAAACTTTACTTGGCCACAATCCTCATTGGGGTATTTAGATTAAAATTTGTGTCCAGTGACCCGGCCAACTGACCGCCATGGCTGCCATTACTAAAAATAGAACATATGGGTAAATGCAGTTTTTGGCTTATAACTCAAAAACCGAAGCATTAAGAGCAAATCTGCTAAGGGTTGATATGGTTTATCAGGTCAAGATCTATCTACTCTAACATTTTCAGATGAAGTGGACAACTGGTTGTTAGGTTGCTGTCCCTGAATTGGTAATTTAAGGAAATTTTGCTGGTTTTTGTTATTATCTTGAATATTATTATAGATAGAGTTAAACTGTAAACAGCAATAATTTACAGCAAAGTAAGATCTAAAAATAAGTCAACATGACCAAAATTGTCGCTTGACCCCCTAAGGAGTTATTGCCCTTTATAGTCAATTTTTAACAATTTTCATAAAATTTGTAAATTTTTACTAACATTTTCCACTGAATCCAATCATTATAGATAGGGATAATTGTACACAGCAAGAATGTTCAGTAAAGTAAGATCTACAAAAACATCACAATCACTATAAACACAGTTTTGTCATGAATCCATCTGTGTCCTTTGTTGAATATTCACATAGACCAAGGTGAGCGACACAGGCTCTTTAGAGCCTCTAGTTTTATGTCATTCTTGAATATATTGATTTTATAGTTGGTGTATAGTTTAACCATGACAAATTACAGATGAAGTTCCAATTCTGTTGTGGTCTGATGATTTTTGCAAAGTTATGGTTCTTGGACTTAGGAAATTAGGAAAATAAAAAAACGTAATCAGTCTTTGACACTTTTTTTCATCATGTTTAAAGATTTTGATTTTATATTTGGTATATAATATAGTTTAAATATGACAACTGATACATCAAGTTCCAATTTTGTTTTGGTAGAATAAATTGTCAATCCTTAGGATCTATTTATTGCCATGTTATAGTCTTAGAATGGTGGATACTATTCATGCTGGTTTGTGTCCACACTTGTTCATTAATAATAGTTGGCAGAGTATTCATCTGTATATGTATATCTATACTGCATATATCATAATGAAAAAAAAATATGAATGAGGGTAAATGTTTATTACACAAAAGTCCATCTTAATAAAATTGAGAATGGAAATGGGGAACGTGTCAAAGAGACAACACCCGACCATAGAAAAAAACAATAGCAGAAGGTCACCAACAGGTCTTCAATGTAGCAAGAAATCTTAATACCAGGATAAGATAAAACTGGTATGAAATGATGCTGCGATATCATTGTTTTTCTTCATCTAAAAGTCAAATTCCAAAAAAAAGAACTGAGTAACTGTATTAAATGAAAACATACTGTATTACACGTCAAGTAAAGGGAAATACTGAATTCACATAGTGCAAGAGATCAAACAAATTAGGTTATCTATCATCAACATTTTTTTTGTAATACATATACCTTAATATCCCCCTGAAACACAGTGAATTACAAAATGATACATTCATTACAAAAAGAAAGAAAGTAATAATGTCAATCACTAGAAATATAAATGAATCTAATTTCAAATTAGCTACAAGCAAGCATTTTTCTTACACCTATGTGAGAACCATCAAATAGTGTTCTTATTTTACAATAAAAGAGCATTATAAATAATAAACTCCTTTTGAAATTACAGCTCTAAACCGAACTTTAACTTATATAAATAATTGCACCATTTCACATATTTACTAATATTCATGTACCTGTATAATATTTATATTTCAGAGTATAAAGGCCGTCCAAGAGTGGAAGAAACACCTCCTGAGATCCTATAACCAGGACACAGCAAGAAGTGAAATTCTGCATAAATTATCAAAAGATGAAGTTTTGGTAGAGAGAGACTGGGCTATGAAATTCCTGCCCATGCGCTATAGAGAGTCTCAGTCTAAATGGTTTGGCAAAAGAGGGTTAAATTGGCATGTTAGTGTAGGATCATATCATACTTCTGATACGGATGACCTAAAAATGCAAACTATTATCCATGTCTTTGATAATGCTTCCCAAGATGCAAGAACATCAAATGCTGTACTAAGAAACACTCTCCAACAATTTCAACAAATGAATCCTTCCCTCAAAAAGGCTTACATAAGGTCAGACAATGCTGGATGTTTCCATGGTTTTTTGGCAGTCAGTGAAATAGCACTTATCAACGGCGAAGAAAACATTAAGGTTGTGCAAATGGATTTTGCTGATCCTCAGGGAGGAAAATCTATCTGTGACAGGAGGGCTGCACACATAAAATCAGCAATTAGAAAATATGTGAATGAAGGACATGATGTGTGCACTGCAGCTGATTTTAAGAAAGCACTTCAGGTATGCAGTTTAAGAAATGTAGCTGTGGTTGTTGCACTACCTCCAGAGAGCTGTAACAAGAAAGAGATCAAATCTCAAATTAATAATATTACAACTCTGAACAACTTTGCCTACCAACAAACAGGTATAAGGGTGTTCAGACAGTATGGCATAGGGGAGGGAAAGTTTCTTACCAATTCATCACTAAAGCTGCAGTTGTTGAGTTGCAGTAATATTACAGTCGTAGAAGCTTTTGCTGGCCACCTTAGTTCAATTCCATCCAGAACAGCCAGGCAAGGTGTTCTAGTTCAAGAATGCAGAAATGAAGCATCAAGTATTGCAGTAGATCAATCAGATGTTGATATTGAGGAAGAGATTGATGATATTGGGAGCAACCTGTTTACCTGTTCAGAACCAAATTGTCTATCAACGTTTAGCAAGTATGGTAATTTGGTCAGACATTTGGATGTTGGTTCTCATAGAATAAAACCAATGGTTTCATCTTTAATTGATAAGTCTAAGATACAATATGCTAGTAAAATTGAACAGAAATTGGTTGTTTTACCTAGCTGTTGCCACGAAACTACAGAACGTGAAAATTCCTGCAAATTGTGTGAAGGATGGGGTCTAAAACAAAGACGAACTGTAAAAAAATTCACGACCACACAAATTTCTTTCTTGAAGGAAAAATTTTCAAAGGGAGAAAGAACTGGACACAAGTGTGACCCAGAAGAGGTTTCCCTAGAAATGAGAAGTGCTAAAAGCAGCCTTGGAAAAAGATTTTTTTCCAAAGATGAATTTTTATCAGCTACTCAGATTGCTTCATATTTTAGTAGACTTGTTTTAGAGAAAAGAAAAACAGCATGCAATTCTTATGATGAAGAAGATATGGAAGCTGGAATAGCTGCAGAGACATTGGAAGAGTTACAAGTGTTGGCCAGGAACTAACTTTACCACTAACTTTGTTATATTATTCAATTTGTAGTCTATGCTCAATTATGGTATTTCTGTTTAATTGTCTTTCTTAAACTCTTTTGGGTTCCAATTGGTATATAGAAAATAGCCTGTTTTTAAATATTTCTGTATCATTATAAGATAAAAAAGATGATATTTATTGTTAGATCCCTCTCTGTCTTTCCATCATTATTATTTTGAACGCGTTCTATTTGAAAAAGAGAAAATCTATTTTATTCTCTTTTTAGTGTGGTTTCAAATTCGGTAAACAAAAAGATTGTCAACGTTTATTGTAAAAAACATCTTATTTGAAGAAGCGAGGCGATTCAGTTGCTAAAAATTAGTGAAAATTTATCCAGAATTACACCTGATGTTAACTTTATATTCATGCAGCAACAAAGAATGATGAAACTCATTGAAATTTGTCCTCATCTATTATCATAATGGATTTAAAAATAAATGAAAATGGGGAAATATCCCCGGAATAAAATGACCTTTAGACTGGGGAAATATCCCCAGAAAAAAGACCTTCAGACTGGGGAAATATCCCACTTTTCTTCAAATATAATTATAAGTTTGAGAAGTATGTGTAAGTAACTGTAATTAACATCATGAATAAAGTGGGGAAATATCCCCAAATTAAATATGACTTTCAATATGGTGATAAAAGAATACGAAATGGGGAAATTTCCCCATTAAATTACAAGTAGTGGGAAAACATCCATACAGGAAGACAACACATACGTGAACACTTAACAATATTGGGGAAATTTCCCCACATGAAAAAAATCTTTAAGCTGTGTAATTGGTCATTTCCTATGTCGAAGAAATAAAAAATATACATGGAATGGGGAAATGTCCCCATTATGTGTATTTATCCATTTCTACAGCATTTTGCAAAGATTTACTTTCCGTCTAAAAATGTCAATCTTGAATATAATAATGACGAACATTTATCGGGTGAAGCTTGGAAAAGCAGTGTGATTCTCAATGCACTTTTCGACTGATTTTTTTTTATATTGCAAACAAGTCAAGCTAATGAAAATACTGCTTTAAATTCTTTTTGCAAAG
>NW_027268569.1:0-21960 GCF_963676685.1 Mytilus edulis | reverse complement strand
ACATGTACCGTTAACAAAAAACTAACAACAGTTCAGGTTTCGTGAACAACAACATAACTAAAGTCCGAATTTACCTGTTCTTTCGATCGATCTCAACAAAAAAAACAACTATCCTTATTAATCTGTATCAGGAGCAACAAAGGTTCATATCTATCTGTTTCGTGAACAACAACAAAACAACTATCCTTATTAATCTGTACCAGGAGCAACAAAGGTTCATATCTATCTTGAGCAACAATTATCAATGAAAGTTCACTGTATCGTTAACAACAACGAGCCGACCGTGTAAGGGCTGTATAGCCAGTCAATGTCGTTAAAAACTTCCAATTGCTGTAACAACGACAAAACAACAGTTCATATTAATCTATCACTTGAAACATATGATAAGATAAGAAAACTTTATTTTGAGTCGGCATAAGTACAAGTATACAACACAAGCTCTAAGGAGCTTTTGACCAAATGTAAAAACATATAAATAACATGAAAATAGTTTAATGTGACATATAAAACAACCTGTAATACAAAGTTGAATCTCACATACATAGCATGCAATAAAAAAATTAGCAACAAATTTAGAATGAAGTAAAACATTCTAGACCAGAGCAACCAAAAGCAACATAAATAATAAACAGCTCAAGAATTATCCGCAAGCAGAACAGCGTCATTCTAAAACGTTCCTGGACTGAATTAGACTTTTAAAATGTGAAAAAACTTGGAGTTGATAGAACATAAACCTATATATAGCTAACAACAGAAGTGTCGTATTACGTTTGTTTAGAAAGCGCTACAAACGATATGTTTGTCATTTAAAACAAATGTCTTGTCAAATACATTTCCTTTACGGATTAAAAACTGGTCATATTAATACAATAAAAGTATGCTTACCGTCTCCCTTGTACAAAGTTGCCGTACAACTAACTGGTGTCTGAAGTATAAAAAAAAGACTAAACTAAGCATACATATAAAAAAAAGAAGATGTGGTATGATTGCCAATGAGACAGATCTCAACATGAGACAGATCTCCACATGAGACCAAAATGACATAGAAATTAACAACTATAGGTCACCGTACGACCTTCAACAATGAGCAAAGCCCATTCCGCATTGTCAACTATAAAAGGCCCAGTCTTTTTTGCATGTTTATGTCTTTTCGTTGCATTTTTAGTAAGCCTTTTATCAAGAAGTGTGTCTATTATGTTTTGAATCTTGTTAAATGCTTATTAAACTGTTTTGTGAACAACAATAAAATAGCAATGATACTAATACCATTCTTTGAAAGAGGGCCGATAATACCAAAAGGGACAGTCAAACTCATAGATCGAAAACAAACTGACAACGTCATGGCTAAAAATGAAAAGACAAACGGACAAATATTACACAAGACACAACATAGAAAAACTAAAGACTAAGAAACACGAACACCACCAAAACTGGTGGTGATCTCAGACTCAGGTGCTTCGGAAGGGTAAGCAGATCCTACTGCACATGTTGCACCCGTCGTGTGTGTTGATGATATTATTACAGACCCAATAAATAGACAATAATAGTGCATTGACTTGACATATCAATGATATAAGGATGAGGCTTAGAAACGAGGAAATGCGAGACTCTACCGAGCCTTTTCCCCGTTTCGGGTAGAATCCTTATATCGTTGATATACATTGTATCAAGTCAATGCACTATTCTTGTCTTTATACTGAAATCTAAAAAAACATTTTCAATGTGTTAATATTATCATTTGATTTAAATATTCAGAAACGTCCCCCTTTTATAAAAAGACCTCATATCATGCAGTTGGAGAAATAAACAACACGATGAAATGTACATTACCTGTTGAAATTCGCATGCAATCGGTGGTGAACGAACTTGTTTGAAAATGAACTAAAATATCAACAATAAGCATAAAACATAATGATTTACAGTTTGCAGACCAAAAATATGAACAAGTGAAATATGATTTTTTTTATAAAAAATTGCAAAAGAAATAAGTTTAAGTCGTTGTATACATTGAAAACATGAACAGGTTGAATAGGTCGTATGAATAATTAATTATAATTTCGGAAATTTCTATTTAGATATTCATGAGGAAAAGTGATATCTTGTCAGTGACTGTATATGACATAGAAATATACGGTCAATGCATTTTGACTGCTCAAATAGAACGAGTGCAGTATAAATAGTCTTATTTGGTAGGTCACATTCATGAAAAGGGAAGGGGGTTGTAGTTACTACGTAAGGAACATATCCGATATCATCTGTGAAACGGTTACTACACAACGGTCAAACAACTCGTGATGGCGTCCGTAAAATTTACGAAGGAATGATTTCAACTTCACCATTTAGAACTTTTCGGTTAATAGTTTCCTTGTGAGCAGCAGCCCTCTATCAAGGAAGTCATGATAGGAAATACAAGCGCGGGAATTAAAAATAGTGCTGATGTCTGAAATAAATATTAACTAACCAAACTGGTTTTATTAAAGCTTTTGGAAAGCTAGGAGCCTTTGTCCTTTAGAAGTTCTATCCTCGTTTATTTTTTTACTTTGGAGATTACATTGTAGTTCCATCATTGAGAATCATACTGTATTTCCTTATTTCAATATCCTAATTATGCCTTAAAATTGGCACCGATCTATGAACCATTTTGCATCTTAATATTTTAATCTTGTTTTTGCAGTGCTGTTTATTTAAAGGATAATTTCAAAAAGGTCATTCTGAGGAAGTGAGAAATAATTCAGATTTTATTTTTGAATTACCGTCTCTATTTGAGATGTTGAAGATAGGTAAAAAAAGTTCATTTTGTACTTTACTGTCATTTCATAGCTTTTTTGCGTATGAATGGGTTATGAAAAAAATAAAAACTTGCATTATGTTTCCAGCATTTCCTGAAATCGCAATTATTAATCTCGCGATTGTTTTCATGATTTTTTTACATTAATTTCAATAACAAATCCGCGCAAAATTTACAATAATTTCTATCTACTTACTTACTTTTTATAAGTCATCTATACTTATCGAAATAATGTATTATTTTATTTTTGATTTCATAACTTTTTAGTTTAAAGATAGATCATCGTTAAATATTTCCTCAGATAGAATTTTCTTCTAACCGGTTTGCCAAAATGAAGATTTTACTATGCTTTTTTTCAAAAATAAAAAAAAAAACATGGATCACCGTTCTATTTTCAAGCTGCAAGTCGTTCGAAATTGCCCATAGATTGTTCATGAAAAGGCACATTTTATAATGAGATATGAGATAGAATTTGAAATAAAATATGAAAAGACAGGTTTTACAATATGCTTTAAGAAAATAAAAATAAAAAATGGTGTCACTAATTTTGTTATCTTGCTACAAGAAAAAAAAATGAAAATTTCCCTCTCATTTAAGCATGTTATTTTTACTATAGTATTAACATTTTAGATAGTGAATCTTGTGCAGAATCTAACAAAAAAGATGCGAAGACGAGACAAGAAAATTGAATGCATCCCTGTTATGTATCAAGGATATAAAAATAATAATGATAGGAAAAGGAACAATCTATGTAAAGTTTATCTTTTATGTTCGTAAGAATGCTTCCTTAAAACAGTAAAACTATACACTTTAATTCTAATTTCTTGTGTATAATTCGGTGTTTAGTATGACGTCCATTATCACTGAACTAGTATACTTATTTGTTTATATAAGGGGCCAGTTGAAGTACGCCTCCGGGTGCGGGAGTTTTTCGCATTGAAGACCCATTGGTGGCCTTCGGCTGTAGTCTACTCTATGGTCGGATTGTTGTCGCTTTGACACATTCCCCATTTCCATTCTCAATTTTACTTATACATTAAGGTGGTACCCAACACCTTCACTAAAATTAATTTGGCTCGTTTAATTTTCATAAAATTTTGACAAAGTATTTACTTTGAGCTATTGACAAAAATATAAAAATTTCAAAAAATTTGAACCAACCGCTTATCACTAAAATTACACTGGTTATATAGCAGTTTGACAAACACTCATTTTGATCACTGAGAAGCTTAATATTCCCTTAAAACAGAACGTAATTAAAACGTTTAGCTGATTTTACAGAGTTATCTCCCTGTAGTGTTAGGTACCACCTTAAATTTGTATTCTGCTGAGAAATTGAATGACAATACTGTATATGTGCAATGTTGTGAAATTTGAGCAATTTGTTTAGCAGCAATTATTATATTAAAAGAAAAAGAAAGGTCCTTAATCAACTTATATAATAACCTGAATATTCCGTGAGTCTACGAAGGGAAACACAACTTCTTAATCCTATAAACGGGCCTACTTATGGTATGCTACATACTAGTTGTTCCCCTTGCACGAGGCTAAGGGTCAAACAGTAAAATTGATGATGGAAATGGGGAATGTATCAAAGCGACAACAACCCGACCTTAGAGCAGACAACAGCCAAAGGCCACCAATGGGTCTTCAATGTAGCGAGAAAGTCCAGCACCCGAAGGCGTCCTTCAGCTAGAAATGTATAGGCATATATATGTCCAATGTATACGAGTATGCATAGTTTGACTCTTGTTACAAAGTCCTTGTGTATGTTGTTTTTATACCGCACACTTGTAGTTCCCCTGGCACGGATGTAAGGGTCCGAGAGAACATGTATTCCTTGGGTTCAAATTGTCTACTTATTTGATTTATTATTTTTAATATACTTAAATTGTTATCTATGTAATGTACTGAATATCCGAGCTTCGTCTAAATATGGGGAAATTGAAAACTTTGTTTATCAGTTCAAACAAATATATTTTACATTTAATTGGTTCATATATCATAGTTATACGATACTACCGGTTTTTATATACTTAGAATTGGGTTCATAAATACTCGTATAGAGATCAAATACCGTTGGTAGTGTAGAATATACTATTTAGGCAGTGACTGTTCAACATTTTCATTGTAAAAAAGGGGGGTTGTTCTTCTTGATAAACTGTTTGATTCTAAATTTCGTAAACAATGGTAAAGGAATCTAATCCAGGAAAGAAGTGATTAATTGAAATTATTTAAAAACATCAATACAACATTGAGTTAAAAAAAACATGTCTCACATTGTTCGGGGACCTCGATGGTCAAGTGGTCTAAAAAGTCGAACTTATGTATCACTAGCCTGCCAACACTATCAGATCATCGGTATCTGACTCCAATCTTAATTGACTAGGATTATCAGTTTTCCTTCAAAAGGTTAAGGGTTCTCTCCTGCCACTGTGACTTCCTCCACAAATAAAACTGACCGCCACGAAATGGCACAATACTTTTGAAATTGGGCGCTTAACATCAATCAATCAATCAATCAATCAATCAATCAATCAATCAATCAATCAATCAATCAATCAATCAATCAATCAATCAATCAATCAATCAATCTATCAATCAATCAATCTTACATTGTTCCTCTATGTTATTGAAAACAGATTTTGTTTTTAAAGCCTAATAAAAAGTTTAAACCTAAAACAAAACTCATGTTCCTCTTATCCATACACACAAAAGGTAAATGGTTGTTGCCTTACAACTTACAAATGAAACTCATCTCTAAAATAAGTTAAATCTTCAGATAGAAAAAAAAAGAAAACCTTGCTAACTCTTATTATAAAGATAATTATTTCGTAAACATATTATGTTCTCAAAAATAATTTAAATCTTCACCTATAGTAAAAAAGAAAAAAGAAAACGAAAGTGTTATTATAAAGATAATTATTTCGTATATTTTTTTTTCAGACTGTAACGTATTACACTGATTACATTTAATCACAAGTTTAATCTTACGTTGTTGTTTTAAAATAGACTAGAGGAGATAGGAATTTTACGCATACACAAAAAAGATACATAATGAGATAAGACACGGTTCATCTTTTAAAAAAAATTGATGCAAATATCCAACTTCATGTATACAAATTAAAATTTCTAATGCAAATAATTTTGACAAATACATTAACTTTAATCGTTAAATGAAATATCATGGGTTACTTTTTGTTTGTTTGCTATAACCATCTTCTATGGAGATGAAAAAGGGGTGCAGTTCAAACGCAACCTCCACAAGAAATTGATTCTATTCATATTGTTTTTTCCTGTGTTGTTTCATCAACTTGAACTTTAAGTGTTTTATCAATCATTATTTTCATTATATATCCAACTATGTTCGAAATTTTGAATTTAAAGTTGATTTAAAAAAAATTGAAAAGTTAAAGTGCCATTTTGAAGTGGTGATGCACGCTTTTAGGATGTTGGATTTAAGGTGCAAAAGGGGGGGGGGAGTTCTCGAGGGAAAGGATGGACATAATTTGGAAGTGTTAAAGTGTGAAAAATTACCGAAAAAGCGGAATTAGGGAAATAAACATCCCATGTGACCCTCCTCTCTTTCTTGTTATCGGATATTACATATACGTCAGTTGGGCATTGAGTGATAGTTTAAATGTTTTCTTGGAAATATGTTGATGTTTGCTTAATTTATGCATATTTTCTTATTGAAAATTATATTACATCTCCTTACTTCTCCATTTATATTCAATATGACATTTAAAAAAATGACACAATTGCTGAGTAGTTGTTTAACAGTTTATACATTGTATGTTATCAAATGATAGTGCTTCCGATGCGGAGGAACTTACGAAGAAAAGAAAGCTCGACCATTTATGTATATCATCTTTTATCATTATTTGCCCTTAGAAAATTTAACAATTATCCGATTAGTTCATACATTAAAACATACTTTTCACGCAACTTTTAAAATTATAAAGAAAACGAAATAAGTTGATATGGTCAATGTGGTAAAATGCATTTTCGAGTTGTAAATAGTTCAGTCATAATACACAGCACATGCATATTGTTTTTTTACTAATTTTTTGTTTTGTAATGCAAAGGAAAAATAGCAATAATAAAGAAATAAATGAGGAGAAAAACAGCAAAACCACTAACAAGACTGACACAAGAACGACCAATATCAAAGGACGCATGGCTTCTCAATTGTAAATTGTAAATTGTCAATAAAAACGTACTTTCCTGTCCTAGCCACTTTAAAAAAATGTGTTTGATCTTTTCAAGTAATTTTTTGTGCAGTCAGTACATTGAATTAGATATAACATTTTTAAGCAAAGAAACAGTTTATTTTTTAGAGGGATTGATAAGATATTGATTCCTGAATGGTCCAAAACAACCAAAATGGCATGTCCCTAGACCGCCTGTTCAACATTCATACTCTAAAATATTGTAAAAAATGTAGAAATAAACATAAATTTTACTTAATACAAGTTCTTTAATAATTCAAAAGTATGTTTAGAGCCAACATATTTTTAATAAACAGCTTTTAACATAGGATTTTTTATTTTAGAAGGTGTGTCCCTAACACAATGTCCACTACGAAACGAAGTCATTAAAACTTGCTTATAAACAGTTTTATAAAAAAATCAATGTAATTTTTTGTTTGCAAGAGATATAAACATTAGGGTCTTACAAAAGAAGTGATGCTTTTATAACGGCAATTAAACTGTTGGTAAGAAAAATTGAGCACATCAAATGGACCAGAGTGATACCGTATTTTTGTAAATGTCCACTACGAACGGGTCAAATCTCCTTCAGTAACTGGTTTTAAAATTATGAAAAAAATATCAGTGTACAGCTTGATAACGCTTTGATGAATACAGTCAGTCTTGTTACTATTGCAATATAGGGGTTGTGAGAAAAAAATAAAACATGTGAATACGTCCCCTACGAAACGGTCCCCTACGAAACAAGTTTGGAATAAAAACGTTTCGTAGTGGACACTACCGCTACCATGCAGTCTTTTTTTACTTTTTTTTCAATTATATTCGTGTAAAGCAACTAACAAAGGTTAGTTTCATGTAATTTTCATTATGTTTATATTAACATAGAATAGGGTTGATGTCAACTACGAAACTTTTTGTCCACTACGAAACGGTTTTGTCAACTACGAAACGCATCAACGATAAAAATTGGTTCTCCAATTCAGAAAAAAAATGAGATTTTTCTAGTATATAAAGTAAACAAACTGGAATGTCTATAGGAAACATTTAAAATTGTAAAAATATGTGTTTTTAGAAGCAGTTTCGTAGGGGACAAAAGTCACCTACGAAACAGTACACAAATTATGAAAATAATATCATTTTAAAGATGTTTAAGATTGCACTTTTTGTTTACAAACAGGTCTATAATAGAGGTATTCAAAATAACTCTTGAAAATAAATTTTAGACTAGTTGATTTTCCATTTTTTTAGGTCTGAAAGGAACGCTTTTATTGAAAAACGCCCAAATAAAGATTACATTTTGAACAAAGGGTATAAGAAAAATATGACATCACCCCCACCCCTCCCTAAAAAATAATTACAAATGACTTAAATTTTAACTATTTGTCGATACATGTATTATAGAAGTGCATGTTATATTTTGAAAAAAATATTATGTATATCGATTCCACCGTTAAAAAAAGTTATGTAAATGTCATGTCCGTGTAAACCCTGTCAAAACAAGTGCTTTTTGTCAAAATATACATATTCTAAACAAAAGGCCTGACATTTTAAATGCCGTAATTTACCTATTATTGATTAATGTTGACCTCTATTTTTTTTCTTTCTCAAAAATAATAAATTGTTTTACGTTCCCTCCCCACAACCCCCCGCCCCGGCCCCTTTTTCAACCCTATTGGATTTTTCCTCCTCAGACACGTACTAGTAAACATACGGCAAAAATGCCCGAATTTACTGGCTTGTTCACTCATTTGGGAAAAAAAGTATTTCCACATTTGTCAATAAATCAAAGTTGTATAGAAATTTCACCAAAGTTTAAAAATGTAAAAATCTCGTTGTATAAAGATTCTTAAGATTTAAGATTTTTAAAGTTCATATTGATATCGTCAGTACAATGGTGTCCAATATCCGGGCTACTTCCTCGTTCCTTTATCGTACATTAATATTAACCGTTACAAAAAAAGTATCATTTACAAGTACACTATTACAATTTTATGTTTGATTTTGTCATACCAAGGAGGTCGTATTTTGAAAAATAAGTTCTATTCTCGGAAGTTAAATTCCTACTAAAAAGAGGAGAAACAATTCTCAACATCGTACGTGATGTGTTCAACGCAGATTTTTAACTCTAATTATATAAACTTTCGCATAGTCTTCACACAAAAATGGAAAGTGTGTTGTGATAGGAACCAAAAAAATACTTTTTTTTTTAATTATGGGTGACATCTTGTGATGAAATTTAATACTTTTTTTTTTATTCAATTTACATTTCCTACGCATACATATATTTATACTGATTTACGTTTCAATGGTTTAAGGAGTGAAAAAATAAAGGAAGTTTAAAACATGTGGTTAACAAATAATTAATAATTTAATTGACAAACAAAATTAGCAAAATATGTGCATTTGTAATTCAAACTTGAATAGATACTACCAATCTTATCATTCTTGATTCTCCATAATTAAGCCATCGTTGCCACAAAAAGAAGCCTAATAATGCTTACTCTGAGAATGATTTAGTTAGCTCGAAAAAAAAGTTGTTTCAAGATTTAAGACATTGATCGCTTAAAATAACCCTTTGTAGCAGTCCTGGGATCACCCCCGGTTTATGGTGGGGTTCGTCTTGCACTATTCTTTGTCTTCTAGGATGTGTTTTGTGTAATGTTGGTTGTATTTTTGTGGGTTGTCTTTGTCAGTTCATTTTCGGCTAATGAGTTTGAATATGCCTTTGATATAATTTGCCTCTCTTTTAAATAACTTTGAATTCATGGCAGGGAATCAATTTCCGATGATTGATTGATAAATATTATTCACTCAGATTAAATCTAAATCTATATTAAAATGTGGGTCAACTGTTACCGGTTTAGTAGTAAAATCTGTCCAAAAAATTAAAAATTGTGAATGGAAAGTGTGAGTGTTTCAAAGATACAACAACTCGATCAAAGAGCAGAACACAGTCGAAGACTTCCAATAGGATTCACTCTATCAGTTTATTGGTGTATTGTCGGGTTTCGTGACAGTAACATAGTAAACAGTAACAGTGACACTCCCCCTCCCACAAGTCAATTTTCTCATATAACTATAATTTTTCATTTTAAATATGTTAATTTAAGATCAATAGAATTATGAAATTCTACTGAACTTACATGTATATCAATTCGACCAAACTCCCACAAATCAATCTTCTCATACAACTATGATTTTTCTTTTTAAATATGTTAATTTAATAGAATTATGAAATTCTATTGAACTTAAATCAATTCGACCAAACTTAGCTTACTTTATAAACTGTTATAAACAAGAACTCGAGTAATGTTAATTACAATCCCAATTAATGTCTAAGTCTTCTGAGAAAACCACTACGCATCCTTCAACTTTGTTTACAAGTAGCCATGCAATACACAACTTTGAAATAAATAAATTGTTTACTAATAAAACGACTTACTGTGTTGTTTAACTGTAATGGGATACAATCTAAAGTTTTTACCGGTGAAAAGGAGTTAAAAACACTAATCATAAATCCATGTAAATATATGAAATTAAGCTTAAACATCTTGATATCTTCTTCATGTGATAATATGTATCAACTTTTTATCAATTTCTTATAGCTATGAAGTAAACACTGGCTCTTATCACACTCTTAATATTTAAAGTGAAAATATAGGTTACGTTTTGTATTTATATTCTTCCGGGTTGAATATTCACTGTTATGAATCTGTTAAGCGCTATAAAATCAGATTCAATCAACCATTTTCTACATTTTAAAATGCCTGTATCAAGTTAGAAATATGACAGTTGTTGTCCATTCGTTTGATTTGATTTTGATTTTACGATTGAATTTTCCTCGGAGTTCATTATTTTTGTGATTTTACTTTTTTGTTCACAACTCTTTATAAGTAAATTTATAAGTCTATAACCTTTGCGATAACAATGGTACATGTATACAGAAAGACACAATAATAAGAATGTAACCCATCAAACTTAAAGTCACAATTTGCCGAAAAAATGTTTCATTTTGACTTTTAAGTATAATACCAGTAACTGGCTTTCACGTAGACGTAATTATTTAAGAAGTATTCCTTCACGAAATATAACATTTTTTGATGACTGTAAAGTTCCCGTCCCCAATAAGCATTGACTAGTTGTCACTAGACGTTTTCTATCTTGGAATGAAATCTAGTATACGTCCATGGAACAGCAAACAAACGACAAACAAAGAAAGTAATCTCGAGGTCAACATGCAGTGCTACAAATAATCATTAAAATTCATATCAAGTAATCTAATTGTAAAATCTTGAAACATACATAAAAAAATGACACACTTAAAGACTGTAATGTCAACACCAAATTTATAGAATGCAAAACAAAAACTGACGAGTATCAGAAAAGAAATAGTACGGCAGTGGCGGATCCAAACAAGGGGGGGGGGGGGGGGGGGGGGGTCGGGGGTTTTGAACCCCCCTTTTTTTGGCCGATCAATGCATTTTAATGGGGACATGTAGTTGGAACCCCCCCCCCCCCCCATTTTTGTCCACGGTAAGGATCCTCCTTTTAAAATGGCGGGATCCGCCCCTGTACGGGTCGTCCAAAATTGGCTTGGTTAATCTTTATTATAATGATTTACACAGTTTAAAGATGTTGTTCAATTCTAATATTACGAATAGAAAGATTCACGTAAGTCAGTTGTTAGATATAGGAAGATGTGGTGTGAGTGCCAATGAGACAACTCTCCATACAAATAACAATTTAAAAAGTAAACCATTATAGGTTAAAGTACGGTCTTCAACACGGAGCCTTGGCTCACACCGAACAACAAGCTATAAAGGGCCCCAAAATTACTAGTGTAAAACCATTCAAACGGGAAAACCAACGGTCTAATCTATATAAACAAAACGAGAAACGAGAAACACGTATATATTACATAAACAAACGACAACTACTGTACATCAGATTCCTGACTTAGGACAGGTGCAAACATTTGCAGCGGGATTAAACGTTTTAATGGATCCAAACCTTCTCCCTTTTTCTGAAACAATAGCATAACATCACAACAAAGAAAAACATACGATAAAATATCAATTGGCAGACTTAACTCAATCAAAAAAGGAATGATTAAACAATGAACGAATAAATTTGATCTGCGATATCTGAATACAAATGCACAGTTAATTAAATATTAGAGACAAACATTCATGACCAAAAAGCTAACA
This sequence comes from Mytilus edulis, assembly GCF_963676685.1. NCBI lineage: Eukaryota > Metazoa > Mollusca > Bivalvia > Mytilida > Mytilidae > Mytilus > Mytilus edulis. Next base: position 9,754 of record NW_027268569.1, on the reverse strand, counting down.
AACAAATTCAAACACAGGACATGACTGAGAAATATTTAACCAATCAATGTTCACTTTAGAAAAAAACCGGTTTTTTTTATAATCTTGAAGTTTATACAAATGTTGTAAGAATAAGTGAAAAATTGAAGATATTACAAATAATCAAAGCTGGTGTACAGACAAGATCCATATAAATAAAAAATAACAAAAAAGCATTATAAACAGTATCAACAGGTCGAATTAACAAGAAAATAAGATTTGAGAGTAAGTAAAATGTGACTAGATACCAATTGTTTAACTTAGATAAAAAGATGTTTTTTTTTTTGTATTTCAATTTATATTTATGTAATACAATTGAGAACGATATTATTTTTTATTGGTATGTGACACTACTATAGAATAATATGTCTGTCTGTCTTATATTATGATTGCTTTAAATGAACTCATACAATCACAAGCATTGCTACATTTTATATGCTTTTACGGCTTGCCGTTTATATCATAAGAATTCATTATTGTCTCCTGGTTTCACATATGCCGTAAGTGTAAATTTTATTTTGCTATCAAGAATTATTAAGATTGTAAAGAGCAGTTTGTGTTTTCCTTGTTTTCGCAGCTTCCTGACTGAAGTATGAAGGTTTCAGTATTGGTTTTGCATACAGTTGAAGATTGTGATCTTTAGTCGTCAACATCCTTGTAAAAATAAGAAGATGTGGCATGATTGTCAATAAGATAACTCTTCACAAGAGAACAATTGACACAAAAAAATACCAACTTACGACACCGTTCTTTGGTCTTTGAGTAGGTGAAAATCATCACACTATTCTTATTTAAAGCAAACGATTACCTTTAAAAAAAGAAGTTGTGGTATGATTGCCAATGAGACAAATCTCCACAAGAGACCAAAATGAAACAGAAAATAATAATATAACCGTATGGTTTTCAACAATGAGCAAAGCACATACCGCGCGCATAGTCAACGGCAATACACCTTATCGCTAATCCCGGCTGACCCTGCCGCTTGAACTTTTGACGTCAACAACAATCACTTTTCCATTGTGGCGTCAAATATTTTGTTTTATGACGTCAAAATTTTACGGGAACCTGTGTGATTTCCAGCAATGGCGGACAAATAGCGATAAGGTGTTATTTGAGTACCACCACCCACCACTCTATACTTGTAGAGGCTGTGGTGAAATAAGTATGACTTTGTGTTTCATTTTTTCTCTTCAAATAATAAAATTCTTGAAATGACCGGTGTCAAAATATTTACGAGAGTGATATACAGTCAGTGGGGTTCGTGTTGCTTATTCTTTAGTTTTCTATGTTGTGTCATGTGTACTATTGTTTGTATGTTTGTCTTTTTCATTTTAGCCATGGCGTTGTCAGTTTATTTTCGATTTATGAGTTTGACTGTCCCTCTGGTATCTTTCGTTCCTCTTTCAGTATGTATTTCAATGTATTTTTCTCCAAATAAAAAACATCTTGAAAATGACCGATGTCAAAATTTTGAATAAAGTGTTGTGAAGTCGATCAATATAATTATTTTCTCAAAATAAAAATATTTAGAAATTAACGCAGTCAAAATCTTTTCATTAATCAGCTAACTTAAAGACAAAAAATAATAAATCAGACCATAAAAACTTCCTCAATATTTCATATCTATGATAAACTATTATCTTTTTGTCATATTAGACTTCCGGATTGTAAAAGTAAAATACAATTGTTACATTTGTTCGATAACGGCGTGCGATTGGTGGATGGATTTAGAAAGAACAGATTCAACTTGAAGTATAAAATCTTACATTTTTTGTTATTGTAAATGCTTACATTAGCTACTTTATCAAAAAGTCGTCCGAGCACTTACAGAACATTATGTTAAATGGAAGCTTGTGTAACAAAACCATTTAGAAATAGTATAATTATTGTTGAGGAACAAATAGAAGCCCGCTCCGGTTGCGGGATTTTCTCGCTGTGTTGAAGACCCATTGGTGGCATTGGGTTGTTTTTCTGCTCTTTGGTTGGGTTGTTGTCTTAGAGGCACGTTCCTAGTTTCCATTCTCTAAGCTATTTACTTTCTTATGCAGTCGTTTATTATATTTCATTGGATAATAATTCTGGTGGATTTTGTTGGAAAATGTGCCGAACCTCGAATTTCAAAGTTAAACAAACTCCAAGTTACAATAGACTTGTCTACTTTGGCAAACCAATTAATCAAACATCCTTTAAAACTCATTGTTTCCCTCGTTACAATGAAACTGGTATCCAAGGAAATAAATGTATCCACATCTTATAGACTACCTTGTCACAAATTGTAAAGTGCGTCAGTCGCGCTGAAATTATAAACACTGATATTTTGTTTTGTGTACACTATTCCATTGTCAAGCTGTAGAAAATTAATCTATAAGCAAGGAAAAAATACAGCTCATTGTAAGTTGTTTTTTTGTTATTACTTGTCTGAGTGGTGAGTGAAAACGTTTAGTTTTGGTATCAAGTTACATTTCTGCTCTTGTCCTACATGCCCATAGTTTGTATAAGATTGCGCATGCTGATAATTGAGTACAGACAATATGGATTTCGTTACTTTTGGTGAATTATAAAGCTGACCATAAATGTAGTTGTTGAAAAGATATGAAATACAAATATGTATAATTTGCAAAAGGAGAATCTGACAGAAAATAGTACATCATTATGTTTACGGCAAAAGTTTTTGAAACAAACAGCGTATCTCAAAGATCACCACTTTGTAAAATGGAGCTCATATAGACAGGCAACATATTCGATTTTTTTTGTTTCTTGTTTTATTGCTAATGATGGTTAGTGGTCGATCCAGAAATGTTTATAAGTGGGGGCCCACTGACTGCCTAACAGGGGGACCGCTCCGGTCATGCTTTAGTGATACCTATATAGTCAAACAAATTTTCCCCAGAAAATCAGCCTCTGATGTTGGAATGCTTCTTAATGTCCTAACACCTTCATCAAAGAGCAGTACATTATTAGACTATTTTTATAATAATGTGCATAATATGTGTTCTGCTTTTCTATCCCCTCCTCTACTTATTCGCACTGGATCACCGAGGAATCTATTTATAGAGGAAAACTTCTAAGCGGTGCCTTTGATGAGTTTCTACAATTATCTAAAATTTATTTCAGATTTGTAAAACTGCTATATTTTGGGGTAAAAAATGATCTTACTGGACCTACTCCTTTATCAGAACATCATCGTGCATGTCTTGTATATGTAACCTTAAAGAGGGTTGTTTCATTGACACTCATACCACATCCTTCTATAATTTCGATAGAGACTGTTTCGTATAACTGGCATCAAGCTTTCATTTATGTCTTACATTTGTTACCTGAAGGAGAGTTGTCTCATTGACACCCATACCAGTGACATCTTTCTATTTTTATTGATATATATAGGAAGATGTGGTACATGTATGAGTGGCAATGAGACAACTCTTCATCCATGTGAGACTGTTACGTATAACTGACATCTAGCTTTCTTACACAAGTGTTAATATACATTTCAAAAAGGAACTGAAATGCACTCTTCATTATCTCTTTAAAGTTGACACTCTTTGTGTATTTTTTTGAACGCCACAGTTATCTTTCTTTGCTCAACTTTCTGTGAATAATTGACGGTCTTAATAAAAAAAATCTATACAAGACAAACAGATAAAAGCAAACCATATTGATTTTGTTTAAGAATATTATTCTGTGTATATATGCATTGTACAGTATTGTGTGTGTGTGTGTGTGTGTGTATGCATAAGAAACTGTTATATATTCACTGGATTTTACTTTTTACCGAGTGAAAAACTGATAGGCGCAAAAATGCGGCGGGGTTAAACATGTTTATGAGATCTCAACCCTCCCCCTATACCTCTAGTCAATGTAGAAAAGTAAACGCATAACAATACGTACATTTAAAATTCAATTCAAGAGAAGTCCGAGTCTGATGTCAGAAGATGTAACCAAAGAAAGTAAACAAAATGACAATTATACATAAATAACAACAGACTACTAGCAGTTAACTGACATGCCAGCTCCAGACTTCAATTAAACTGACTGAAAGATTATGTTTCATCATATGAATATCAGGCACAATCCTTCCCGTTAGGGGTTTAGTATTATGTCTACATATCGTATCGATATGATGAAAAACAGAAGACCAACATTATCTCAAAAATTTAATTAGCATAACAAAAAAGAAAATCTTTTCAGCAACAATTACAAAAAAAAAAACCAATACAATGATATGTAAATACACGAATGTAATTAAATATCTCCATGGAATGGCTAATTTTCAACAATAATTAACAAACATGGCGGTGTGAGAACTTTTAAATGTAAACAATGAAAAAGGTAGTTTTTCAGTGAACAGTCGTAAACTAAAACACAAAGGAAATGGGTGTATATTTTAAGAGGTTCTTTAGAAATGTGAGAAATAATAGATTAGATCTTGTGAAAATGGAAACACATTTGCATTTGATCTGCAGATTCTCTATGTTCTAAATAAGATGTTATACTGTATAGTGGACCGCGTACTCGGTCATAAAATCTTACTCAATTCTCGGAGTACAAAACTTAAAACAATAAATCCAGTAATCAAATTTGAATTCTGAATTTGTGTACGATAAATGTACTCGATTTTTTTTAATGACAGCGGGGAAGTCACCGGTTTTGGACACTTTGTTTCTATAATATGACTCTGAAGAGCCTGTGTCGCTCACCTTGGTCTATGTGCATATTAAACAAAGCACACAGCAGGATTCATGATAAAATTTGTGTTTTGGTGTTGGTGATGTGTTTGTAGATCTTACTTTATTAAACAATCTTGCTGTTTACAATTATCCCTTATCTAAAATGAAATTGGCCCAGAAGTAACAGTGGAAAATATTTTGTAAAAATTTACAAAATTTATGAAAATTGTTAAAAATTGATTATAAGAAACAATAACTCCTCAAGGGTTCAATTGACCACTTTGGTCAAGTCGACTTATTTGTAGCTCTTACTTTGCTGTACATTATTGCTATTTACAGTTTATCTCTATCTTTAATAATTTTCAAAATAATAACCAAAAGCTGCAAAATTTTCTAAAAATTACCAATTCAGGGGCAGCAGCCAAACAACAAGTTGCCCGATTGGTCTAAAAATTTAAGGGCAGGACAGATCTGGACCTACATGAACAATTTAACCCCAACAGATTTTTCTCTAAATGCTTTGGCTTCAGAGATATGAGCCAAAAACTGCATTTTACCCTATGTACTATTTTTAGCCATGCCGGCCATTTTGGTTCACGGGCGGGGTCATCGGACACATTTTTAAACTAAATGCCCTTATAATGATTGTGGACAAGTTTGATAAAATTTGTCTCAGTAGCTTCAGAGGAGAAGATTGTTGTAAAAGATTACAAAAGTTTACCAAAAATTGTTAAAAATTGACTATATAAGGCAATTACTCCTTAAGGGGTCAACTGACCATTTTGGTCATGTTGACTTATTTGTACCCAACTTTACTGAACATTATTGCTGTTTACAGTTTATTTTTATCAATAATAATATTCAAGATAATAACCAAAAACGGCAAAATTTACTTAGAATTACCAATTTAGGGGCAGCAACCCAACAACGGGTTCTCCAATTCACCTGAAAATTTAAGGACAGATAGATCTTGACCTGATAAACAATTTAACTCCAATGTCAGATTGGCTCTAAATGCTTTGGTTTCAGAGATATACGCCAAAATCTACAGTTTACCCCTATGTTCTACTTTTAGCCATGGCGGCCATCTTGGTTTGTTGGCCGGATCACCGGACATATTTCTTAAACTTGATACACCAAAGATGATTGTGGCCAAGTTTGGTTTAATTTGGCCCAGTAGTTTCAGAGGAGAAGATTTTTTGTAAAAGTTAACGACGACGGACGACGACGACGACGACGACGGATGCAAAGTGAGCTAAAAATTAGTTTCTTGAAAAAAGTTTTAACATTCCTGCTCAAACTACAATTTTGTTTACTATGGTATATCAAAACCCATATTGAATTACATCGACAATGATTTGTTAAATATATTATTTTTAATGTTTTAACAGAATTTGCAAAAGCGTAAACAATTAAATGCCGATCAAACAAGGAACGGAAATGACTTTGGGTGTTCATTATAAGGTGTAGCTGATACGGAATTAAAAAAAACCCCGGAATTTTCAATTTCTTTTTAAAGGAAACAGGTAACTGGTTTCCTGTTTACACATGTAACATGTGTTTTTTACACAGACACCAGGTGAATTTATTTGACTTTACATAAACGTCACATAACAATAATTATTATCACAGCTGCATTGAACATGTAACATAAATAAACACATTGTCATTATACAATGTCCAACAGAAGAAAATCGAATCGTCACAACTCGGCCAATTCCGTAAGCAGAGTAGCGGATTCTACCGAGGATTGCCGAATGAGGAAAATCGATGCACAATGAGCGAAATTCCAGGAAAACACGTGACGTCTCACATGGTTACGAGCAAAACTAATCTTGTTGTAATTTTGTCTCTGCTGAAAGACATTATACAGAAATGCTGTCTTCATTGGAACGTTTTTAAATTGATTAGCTTTATTAACAGCAACGTGGCAGATGATAATATGAACATATTACATTGGTGAACTTGTTGGCTTGATGAACAAAAGCATCACAGACAGAGAACAGGTGTTTGAAAAAAGCTATTTTGTTTTAAATAGACCGATACCTAGTTTCTTAAATAAAGTTGTAGTCAATAATATTTTATTTTCTACTCTCTAATTCTGTAAATTACTGAGAAAAGTTCAAACATTTTAAATTTCAGTGTCAATTTGGTCCCAAATCGTACTTAGTACATTCCCCATGATAAATCTGTTTAGAATAAAATATTAAGAGCGTAATATAAAATAATAAACCACAGCAGTTTAAAAGTATGTATAACATATCTTTCAAATGTCTTATAATATAAGGCGTTCATATGCACCGTTGACATGGTACATACAAACGTTTTGAAATGCTACGATTATAAAATGTGAGCCATGTCATTGAACTTTATATAAGACGACCGACATTTCATTGTATTATAATTTATAAGCGATAGTTTGTTCCCTTTTTTGTGACTTTTAGCACATAACGACATATATACAAATGTAACCTTAAAAATGTAAAGTTCAATTTATATAAAATAAAACTAGTAAAATATAATATTAATCAAACATGAATAAACATATGACTAGGAATTGTAAATCATTACGAAATTTAAAATACAATTGATTCAGAGATCCGTCGTCCTACTTATATACCCGTTTTCCTTTGCCCTATCAGCCGTAACTATTACAGATTGCTTTCCACTATCATGTGATTTAAATGCTTGCGTACTCAAACTATTTCTTGTAGACGGAGAGAGAGGTGACGCACATTCCGATGGTCCTTTACTGTGTTTTAAAATTGGCGACAACGGAGACGGGCTCTCCATCATGATTCTACTGGTTCTCGGGCAAGGTGATAAACAGGTAGGGGAGCCACAATTATTGTTTCTTGGAATAGGAGAAATAGGCGGAACACAATCCCCTTTATGTAAATTGTCTCTCAGATCCAGCCTAAGAAATCTATTGACGGTATCTGTAGTTTCATCCAGATTCCGATCATTGTCTTTATTGGCAAACATATAAGCTAACGAGTTATTCAATAATTGTTTTTTCTCAATGAGAGGGGATCTAAACCTATCACCTGAATGTCGTTTGTAACCAGGGCTAGGTACGCCCAATGTCAGAGACGTATTGTCCATAGATTCGATACCAATGTCCTCACTAGTTGGTGATCCGAATGAGAATGACGGCTTTACATAAGGTGAATATGGCGTCGATGGTGGTGACTCCGAATGAAGACTAGGGTTAGGGGTCAGCAGTTGAACAACAAGTTTGAGATTGCCACCAATACTACACAGTTCATTACTGATTGTGGTTATTCGTTTCTCTAACTGTTTAATATTGGTTTTTGTTCCTTCCACTTCTATTTGTAAATTATCAATAGAATTCGATAAAGGATCATTGGATTTCCCTGAATCTGAAAATATATTCAATATAATCTAAACAGTAAAATCAAATTTATATGTTCGTGGATTAGAAATGAATATTTATTGTCATTTTGTAAGGGATTCGTCATTAGCCATGGTGTCAATATGATGAATCAAGTCTTTTGAAACCGATTTTCAAGTTTGAACTTAGCTGGTCCACCGGTACCAGTTTTGCAGGTTAGGTGAGGACTCTACACCCCAGAATATTTTTGTCACATTTTTATAGAACTTTCAGGAGGTTGATCTTGAGAGATAAAATATAATTGTGGTTGCTGTCTACCTATTTGTTTCATTGTTTTGGTATATCCCTATGGTATCATCGAACTCTCTTTGTCTATCATATGCTTTTGCAAATATAACATGTATGGATAAGTTTACATATATAAACCTTTCAAAATACAAAAAAGACCGGCAATTAGCAATCAGATATATCAAAATGTAAAAAAAAGAAATAAAGGTAACAGTTGTATACCGATGTAACATCGAAGAGACAAATCAAGGTTTTAAAGAGAAACTGAGGGAAATGCATGAATGAGAGTTAGACCGGGTACATCAGCAGGATAAGCTTTCAATGCTCTTCAACTTTGTACTTGTTTAGCTTTATAACTATTTTGAGCTGAGCGTCATTGATGAGTCTTATGTAGACAAAATGTGCGTCTTGCGTATTAAATTATAATCCTGGTACCTTTGACAACTATTCTGATATATATGCATGAATCAACTACCATGCAATCTCAATCTCAAGATGTTGGAAATACGACAAAATCAGTTAGTCTTTAGTTTTTTTTCTATGTTGTGACTTGTTTACTATTATTTGTCTATTTGTCTTTTTTGCAGTTTAATTTTGATCTATGAGTTTGAATGTCACTCTGGTATCTTTCCCTCATCTTTAATATGTTTAATAAAATATAACTTATAGATTTTGACTTTTTACCTGTCGCTGAGTTTAATCGTCGTCGGTCCTTCATGGAAGATCTTCGTTTTGGAGAAAAGGAACTATGGCGTTTCGTTCCAAAAGCTACTCGTTTTTCCCTATAAAAGATTTATCAGAAACAATTTAAAGAGTTATCTCTACGAAATGAATCATGTACACACTAGCAATATATAAAGTATATTTTGAAATGTCCGGAATCTGATGTACAGTTGTTGTCATTTGTTTATGCAATTTATACGTGTTTCTCGTTTTTTTATATAGATTAGACCGCTGGTTTTCCCGTTTGAATGGTTTCACACTAGTAATTTTGGGGCCCTTTATAGCTTGTTGTTCGGTGTGAGCCAAGGCTCAATGTTGAAGTCCATACCTTGACCTATAATGGTTTACTTTTATAAATTATTATTTGGATGGAGAGTTGTCTCATTGGCAATAATACCACATCTTCCTATATCTATTTGCCCATAATACTCGTGTATCGGTATGTACATGAACTCTTACTATATAACCAAACAGAACTCAATGAACTATACAAATCAAACATCATAACGTATCTTATCCCGAAGGCCGGATCTCGAAGGATTGTCAATATAGAAGGAAAGGTATGAAATGTATCGAAGATTTATGTAATCTGATTTGAAGTTATGTATACCGTTTATATAATATTGAAAATTTCATAATGCACATATTTTGTAAGCCCCGTGCACAGATTTGACGGACAGTTTTAAAATTTGAAATGTTTATA
>NW_027268568.1:0-28819 GCF_963676685.1 Mytilus edulis | reverse complement strand
TACCATTTACTGTCAATCTGTCTTCTTTGGTCTTGTATTAGTTTCTGTACCTACGTTTTCCTCATCGTAATTTTTTAAAACTTGAACACTATATGCTTGAGAACCAAAACTTGCCGAATTTTGGCACTGATTCACTTACTGTGTTTGAGTTATGCCTAGATTCAGGAAATCACATTTTTTTATTCAAAATGAGAACTTTACTGAACACAACAGTACAGTGAATGCATGAATATGAAAGGAATAGTCCCAACACTAAAATACCTAAGACTAAATTAATGAACTCTTTGAAAACTAGCAGTGACATTAAATGCTCTGAAAATTTACTTTCTGCAACTAATGAAACACACATATTTTATTTTAATATTGTATCTTTTCAGCACAGGACTTATATTCACGTATTTGACTTTGTCAGACAAGATTGGTTTGCTGTTGTGTCCATCCTAGAGCACACATTGATCACATTAAAGAGCCAACTGCCAGAACTAACCACAGCATTTATAAGAAGTGATGACGCTGGATGTTATCACTGTGGGAGTCTGTGGTCATCTCTTCAATGTATTTCTCTGAGAGCAGGCAAGCAAATTTAAATGAAGCCATTTATTAAATATAAGTTTACCTCAAAAGGGTCTATTATCATGAATATTTTTCGTTGCATTTTTCTCAGGAACTACAATACAAGACTGAAATTTGGTTTCAAGGTTTATCTAAGTCAGCTATACCATGTGATGCGTTTTCAGATTGATCACTTGACTGAACACTTGTATGATTTTACACATGATAGCCAAGTTGAAAATTTTCGTCACATTTTTCTCAGGAACTACAATACAAGGATTTCTGAAATTTGGTTTCAGGATTTATATAAGTCAGCTATACGTGTGATGCGTTTTCAAATTCATCACTTGACAACTTCCTGTTAACCGAACACTTGCATATTTTTACACTATTTATATTATCCAACTTGCGGCGGGGGTATCATCAGTGAGCAGTACGCTCGCAGTTTCACTTTTTTGGTATTGGAATGAAGAAAAGAGGGTTTAATTCTTACTACTGATAGGAAATATGCATGAGGTGCAACTAAATCTGTACAATTAATAAAGAAATATTTATCTTGTGTCCTTCAGTCCAAAGAACTTTGTTTGAAATGCCTCACACTGGAATGTTGATTCAGTTTTATTATATAAAATAATCTTTTTTTTTAGGTATTCTGATTCGGAGGTATGACTTTAGTGAGTCACAGGATGGGAAATCCTACTGCGATGCCAAGATTGCCCACTTGAGGAGTAAAATAAGACATCATGTAGCTGCTGGTAATGATGTAAAAACAGCAGGTGAGATGAAAAGGCAATTGACTCAATGGGAGGAGTAACTGGATGTCAAGCTGCCCATGTGGAAATAAACAGTACCATCGATGAAGAAAGCAACAAAAAGAAAACCACATGGAAAAGGAATAACAAAAATTTCCAATATTAATATAAGGTAAATATGTGTACTATATTCAGGTTAGTTTATACAATCAGTTCCTATAGTATTGACATCTAATCAGCATGTCATAATAAATAAAAGCACTAAATCTTTACACAAGCATTTTTTGGTTTTAAATTCGACATAAGTTCCCTTTTATCATGATGATATTCTTTATACTTTTAATGCAAAATTAGAGTTTTGAACCCCAATTATCACAGTCTACTGAACTCAGAAAATGATATTGTGAGTGGGGCATCTGTGTACTATGGACCCATTGTTGTTTATGTTTATATTATATTATCATGTAACCATAATATACATGATATATTAGAAAAATGCAAACTGTTATTGCAACTGAATATCAACCTTGATGTGAAACACACTTAAAATGAAGGATTTCACTTCCTGACTTCCTGTTTTCAGGAAAAATAAACCAGTCAAGATAAAAATCCTTGCCAAATTGAATAATAAATGGTTAGTAAACAATGCACATGAGATACTTATTTGAATTTAAACAGCAATCAGCAACTTAAAAGTACAAACAGGTGAACATAAGAATAAAACAACTAATCAGTGATACTGCAGACATTGGATTACCAAAACTTTGAAAGTTGACAAAGGATACTGAAAAAAAAACCCAACAGATATATTTGGGAATATTTATTTCTGCTGAAATGAGGTACAAGTAGTAACTTGAAGTAATTGTATTTTTTTTTGGTTATATATCTGCATGCTTATAAAAATACTTTTTTTGGTACAGAATTTCACTTTTTTATCGGCATTAATGTGAACTGCTCTATTTTAGGGAAAACCAAATTGTTGCTTGGAAATCGTTTGAAATTGGACAGGGGAATATTTATACAGAAGAAGATCTTAAGAAAATATGTCCATCTCCTCCGTCATCTCTTGGACTCATTGTTCATGAAACCTTCATTTTACCATCTAAAGAAGAAGGAATGATATCCAGAAAGAAAAACAGTAGTAACCTAATGAGGAAGCTGTTGAACCTGTTGTGACACCTGAAGAACCAGGAGAACCTGAAATTTCAACTAGGGACCAGAGAACATTTTCATGTATTGAACCTGGCTGCTCCAAAATTTTTCAATCTTTTTCTAAATTAGAGGTCTCACATACTTTTTGGCAAACATAAAATTGAACTGAATAGGAAAACAACATTCGACCACATCAAAAATAAATGGAAAGATTCCTGCTCAAGTATCGTTGAACATTCTGTACTTTCAAGAAACTCAAGGTTAGATCAAGGACTTTCGACAACTCAAATGGGCTGGGCACTAAAAAAAGAAAGAAGAAATGTTCGATTTGATGAGAAGGTCAAAAACTACCTCAGAGGAATTTTTGCAGGAGGAGAAGGCAGTGGGAGAAAAGCTAATGCTGCAGATGTTGCTAGGAACATGAGAGTTTGTAGGGATGAAGCAGGAGGGAAATTGTTTGCACCTTCACAGTATCTTCTGCCTAGTCAGATTGCCTCTTTCTTTTCCAGACTATCTATACTGTCTCATAACCCTCGGCAACAACAAACAGAGGATGAGGACCTTGAATCTGCGATACAAATGATTGAAGTTATTGAAGCTGTAGATACTGTGAACTCTTCATAAATATATTCTTATACATTCTAAATTCATATCTTAATGCATCTTTCTTTTATTTCTTTATAATTACATGAGATGCATGTTTCATTTTAATATGTTCTTCTGATTGGCTAACTGCAATCTGAGGTTATTCCTTAATCAAATTCATTACACAATAAATTATGGGAAGTCCCATAATAAAGTGCTCTGACAGGTACATTTTAGAATACAAAGTTGATAAAAATGGTGTTTTCATGATTCTAGCTTAAAATTTAATTTTAAGTATACAGTTTATGATGTCATTGACTAATATGAAAGAAAAATACATTTGTCATTTGTCGAAAAAAAAGCAATTACAAAAAGAATCCTGTTTTTTATCTGATTTTTTTTTCATTATACATGTTATATGTAATTTCCAAGTTTAAATAGGCATCTTATGGACTATGTTTTAAAATTCAGTACACACATTTTAGGATTAAAAAAAAGTACCTGAAGTCTTTTATTCTACCTAAATGCATCTCAAAAAAATATGATCCTTTTAGCAGAAAACTTTGACAAGTTAAATTGTAACATGATGTAATTTTTTCGGTGTATGACATAACATTGAACATTTAGGGTTTCATCGAGTCAGTGTTTTTTTTACTCCAACAGAGGAACCAGTTGTTCCCTTTTTAACAGTTATGATCTTTTTCTTGACACATAATTACTTAACTTATGATTTCATTCACTTCCCCTTTCTAAAGATCATTAGTCAAAGGGTTTTATCCCTGGGCTTCAAAACTGTTGACATATAGACATTTGTTAGCCAATTACAGAACAAAGTGTCCTCTATACTGTACACATGTCTGTTGTGTGTTTACCTTTTTTGAGGGGCAGTTAGCAAATACATTTAAGGTGATACCTAACACTACAGGGAGATAATTCTGTAAAGTCAGCTAAACGTTTTAATTACGTTGTGTTGTAATAGGAATATTAAGCTTCTAAAATTAAATGATCAAAATTGGTGTTTGTCAAAATGCAATAAAACCAGTGCAATTTTTCTGACAAAACGGTTGGTTCAAAATTTTTGAAATTTTTATGCTTTTGTTGAAGGGTCAAAGTAAACACTTTGACAAAATTTTATGAAAATTAAACGAGCCAAATTAATTTTAGTGAAAGTGTTGGATACCACCTTAAAGGGCAATATTGCACATTTATTTAATGTACAGAGTCAAATATTTTTTAGTGATTTGTTGAGAAAGGCTAATTTAAAAAGATATTATTTAGGTTTTTTGATACATTTTTTTTTAAATTCTAGGCATTTGTCAACCATGTCATCTATTCAACTTTATTCTCAATTTGTCTGAATAGTTTGTAGATCTATTCATCTGATAGTAAATGATGTCATATATATATATATATAAAGTATCACCATTATAAAGCATTTCTTAATTAAAATGCTTGTTTTTCAAAATCAGTGTGTTCCATTTCCATGACAACTGGTAGCCATATTTAAGATTATGGTCAAATGAGTAATAGTTTTATTTAAATTGTAATTAATTTTAGTGATAATTAAAGTCAAAATGATATATTCAAATGAGTTGTGGTAAAAGTATATGAAATTTTTTAATTTTACCAAAAAAATTTTTTTGAGAAAAAAAAATGAGATGAAAAAAACTATTTTTTCCAGAAAATCTATAGGAGGCTACAAACGATTATTTTTGATATGTTGTAAACAAAAGGCTAATGATCAAATACAAATAAACAGATTTTGCATAGGGCTCTGCTCTCGGAAGGAAATAGACATTGAAAAACGCTATTTTCACCAATTTTAAGATAAGGTGAAACTTAGTATATTGGTTGCCATGGAAACAGTCGTTGCCATAGTAGTATTTTCTGTTTAATTACTTTAATATTTAGAACAAATGTGGAACTATGATGTTATGTATTTGTTTTATCCAAATTATTAAGCAGTTTATTTAAAAAAACTGAGATGAAAAACAGATTTTTTAGAGGTTTTGGACCGAAATTAAAGGGTTGTTATGGTGCCATCGTAACCATAGCAACTAAATGAACAACACATGTGTTACTGTTATTTTTTTGGGTTTTGTGTCAAAATAGAACATATGGAGCACAAAAAAGTCAATTCAGCAACTATCACTGTATCACCCTCTGCATGATTCTTAGGTGGAGCCATACTTAAAGTGTCGGATGAATTAGAAAAACTTGAAACATTATTAGTGAAACGTAATTATACAATAAATTTACAAGATATGGAAATGAACAGCATAAAAAATGAAATTGAATTGTTAACCGAGAGAATAAATAAAGCTAAGGAAGATTTTGATGACAAAAACAAGAGACGGATTTGGTTACGATTAATAAGACAAAAAGTTAGTGCAAAGACTAAGCTCAAAAAATTGATAACAGAAAGAACCTGTGAGAATGAAGAAAAGACTACATTGGAAATAAAGAGAGGTGAATTAATTTCTGAAAAGAATAGGATAATAGAACTTGTTCGTCAAGACAGTAATTCTTAGTAATTAACTTCTTTAAATCTTCCATCTTCAAAATTAATTTGTGCATCTTGTATAACAAACAGATAAACATTTATTAATTTATTTGCTCCTGCTGTTTTAGTTATTTGGATAGTACAGTACTTGCAACCTTAGGCGTTACTGTTTGACGTGAACTTGACTGATCGGTGAATGATCGGTGACGGATGTTTGACTGATCGATGAGTGATCGGTGATCGGTGACCCATAGGATCCGTCAGATAAGTCAAATAACCTATGTGAGAGTTACCGTGACAACGGTCATCGATCAATCAGTAAATTAAATTTATGCACGGATCGGACGGATACGTATATATTTCAAATTCTTATGTAAACCGAACTCAACAGTGTTTACAATCCATGAACGCGGACCTCGACGAAGACACCATTATTTACACGTTAATTTGTAATAAAATTGGTTGCAATAAAAAAGTAAAAATAGTATAACTGTAGAAGATGCTTAATTAAAGCGATAATTGTTTGCGTTGATTAATAGTTTTGTATTAAATATTGTAAACATCAGAGACATATATAATACATAATTGTATTACATGTGTCAGTTAACATGAACTTTTTCCTACGAAAATGCGGTAATTTTCCGCCATTAGAATTTTGTACTTTTTTATAGTTTAGAAAAGGTCGTTTGTCATAAAATTAAAAGAATGTCAGAGAAAATATCTTAAAAATTTGTTCGCATTGTTAAAAACTTTCATAAAGTAATCTCCTTTTTATTTAAAAAATGACACTTTTTTCATTTGAAATCAAACAACTCGAGATCAGTTTTTTTTTAAATTAGAATTGAGATATAATAAGAATTAAAACACTAAAACTTTTATTTTTGTGGAATAAGAATGTCGTTATTGCTTTATTATGATAAAAATTATTAACCGCCATATGATTTCAGTACTTTTTGTTCATCAGGATTGGTTGTTAAAATTCTTCATCAATTATGTTTACGTACAGGAAAAAGGAATAATTTTTTTGTACGCGTTGCCTAAAATGCAAATATTTCTTCTCATAGTTGAAAATATTGTAACTTCAATTGCAATCAGTTGTTATCAATTCCTTTTAATAACTTATTTTGTATAAAATTTGAATATTTGAAGAATAAGTATCTGTTTACTTTTGATTTTGTTGAACCAGAATGCAATCATTTCTTCATTTGAATGGAAATTATTGACCACCATTAGATTTTTTTTACTGTATATACATTTTGTAGTTTAAAATGGGTATTTTTGTCTTAAAATTAAAAATTGTCAAAGAAATCATAGTTAAATTTTATTCGCATTGTTTAAAATACCCAAATTCATTCTTCTTTTTATCAAAAATATAACGATTTTATTTGAAATCAGTTATTTTTAACACCTCAAGACAAGTCTTTTAATAAGAATAGGATATAATAAGATTGAAAATCCCTTAACTTTTACTTTTGTGCAATAGGAATGCAATATTAATTTATTTTGATACAAATCATTAACCGCCATATGACTTCAGTACTTTTTCTATATCAGGATTGTCTGTTCTTCATAAAACATGCTAACTATAAGGGAAAAGATATCAAATTTATGTACGCATTGCCTAAAATGCAAATATTTCTTCATTTTACTGAAAATTATTGACCGCCATTAAATTTGTGTACTTTTTATAGTTAGAATAGGTTTTTTTCATGAAATTAAAAAAATGTCAATGAAATCATACTAAAATTTTATTTGCATTGTTTAAAATAACTTAAATTATTCTTTTTTTTTTTATTAAAAATGCTACTATTTTATTTGAAATCAGTTATTTTTACCATCTTGAGACAAGTATTCTAATCAGAATTGAGATATAATGAGAATTGAAATACATGTACTTAAAGTTTTATTTTTGTGAATAAGAATGCAGCTATTGATTTATTTTGATACAAATTATTAACCATCATATGATTTCAGTACTTTTTGTACATCACCATTAGCTGTTCTTCTTAACATATGCTTACATTAAGGAAAAAGATATTACATTTTTGTACGCGTTGACTAAAATGCAAATATTTCTTCATTTTACTGAAAATTATTGACCGCCCTTGAATTTTTGTACTTTTTATAGTTTAGAATAGTTTTCTTTCATAAAATTAAAAGAATGTCAGAGAAATCATTCTAAAATTTTATTCGCATTGTTTAAAATAACCAAAATTATCATTCCTTTTATTAAAAATTATACTATTTTATTTGAAATCAGTTATTTTTACCATCTTGAGACAAGTATTCTAATCAGAATTGAGATATAATGAGAATTAAAATACATGTACTTAAAGTTTTATTTTTGTGGAATAAGAATGCAGCTATTGATTTATTTTGATACAAATTATTAACCATCAGATGAATTCAGTACTTTTTGTACATCGCGATTGGCTGATCTTCATAAAATATGCTTACTTCAAGGGAAGGCATTGACTAAAATGCAAATATTTCTTCATTTTACTGAAAATTATTGACCGTCATTGAATTTTTGTACTTTTTATAGTTTAGAATAGGTTTTTTCATGAAATTCAAAGAATGTCATAGAAATCATTTTAGAATTTTATTTTCATTGTTTAAAATAACCAAAATTATCATTCTTTTTATTAAAAATGATACTATTTTATTTGAAATCAGTTATTTTTACCATCTTGAGACAAGTACTAGAATTGGTTGTTCTTTGTAGATTATGTTTCTTTAAGAAGAAAGATATTATTTTTTTTGTACCCGTTACCTCAAATGAAAATATTTCTTCTCATATTGGAAAATATTGTAATTTCAATTGCAATCAGTTGTTATAAATGATTTTCATGCTTTTTTGTAGAAAATGTGAATTATTCAAGAATAAATCTGCTTAAATTTATTTCTTTTTTTAAGAAATATATTTATGTTTACCACCATTGGATTTTTGTAGTTTTCATCGTTTAGGAGTAGTTATTTTTTTATAAAGGTAAAAAAAAAAGACTATCAGAAAAATATAATGTAATCTTGTTTGCATGTTTGAAATTATTCATATTTCTTGTTAAAAAAACAGCATTTATTTTTGTAATTTGTTATTTTAACGGGTTCGATTGTGACAGGAATATAGAAAGTCCGTGATTTTAAGTTTTTTTTTTAGAATTTTATGATTATAAGCATACAAAAATTTGAAATATTGAAAAGAATAGACTACATTTTTTCAATAACCGATCCTTTCATTTTGTTTTTCCCCGAGTATGTTTGGAAAATAATAAAATCAAAATCGCGATGTATACACCGTTTTTAGAACTCGCCGAGTTTGAAAATATATTACATGTACCTAAATAAAACTAAAAAGACGATTCTTTAGTAAAGATATTTTAATTCAGGTTTTAACTGTACATTTCTTTTCATTTCAATTCATAAAACTTTGCTAAATAATAATTAAAGTCATAAGAAACCTCAAATTAAAAAAAAATATGCATATGTTTTTATAACTAAATGGATAGTTTTCATTATACAACTTATGTACATATACTTTTTTCTGAGGAAAATTCTTTAATTTGTCCACATTTAGAAGAAGTTTACTTATTTTTAATTCCTTGCTTCCAGGAAGCAATTCGCCGACATATTTTCCGTATGCATAGTGACCCAAGCGTAACCCTCCTCGTAAAAATCCGGTGACCACAATACGGATGGATCTGTCATTGAAATAAACAAATATCTGATTATGCATGTTAAACACGTGCTCAATACCCATGCTTGTTGTGATTTGTTTACTATAAGGTGACAATCGGTAAAACTCGGCTTCAAAAGACGGCATTTAATGAGCAGCCATATTTGTTAAATCATAACAAACAGAGAGAAAAAAAATTGACGATTATATGTTATATTTGCGAAAATAATGATAAAATCGTGCACAGAGGACTACGTTTATGATGTATACATGCATTGGTTCAAGAATTGGACAGACATTATTTGTCACCACTCACTCGTTTCATATGACTTTAAACAAAATGTATAATTCAACGTTCCATTTCCACGAGTAGCCATTTTAATTGAATTAAACGAAACTACGATTCCGTAATTTGTATTAGTTTATCATGTGACGTATTCAAGTTCAATCCGTCATCAAGGTCGATCGGTACGATCCGTCCGATCAGTTCGATCAGTCAATTACTTTTCCTTATAAGTCTGACGGATTGCTGACGTGAGTTTGACGCGAACTTGACTGATCGGTGACTGATCGATGACCGCTGATTGATCGCTGAAATAGTAACGCCTAAGGTTGCAAGTACTGTAATACCTTCAGAAGCATTTTCAATTCTTCTACCTGAACCGTGTAATGAATTGTCATCTGTTGAACGTAAATCTAACCATAATGCATAATTAGTTGTAAGATATTTTTCTAATGTTGTATAGGATAAATTTAAATCTTTTAAAACTTCTTCTGTTCTTTTATTTCTTTTTGAATTTAAAGCAAAGAATTTATTTATTTCATCCCATTGCTGATATGCTTTCATTCCTTGACTGTATAGTTGATTTGGAAGACCTTCTATTGTCATTTCTACTTTTGTTATGTTAGGATTATAATAAGTTTCGGTACTTGTTCTTTCAGGATCTTCAAACAACATTAGAATTCCTTTCATACTTCTAGCTGGAACATTTAAATTTATATTCCACAATGTATCAGATTTGTTTTTGGTTATTTTTCTATGTCTTAGTATTCTATCGTACAAAATAACCATCTTATCATTAACTTGTTGTCTTATCTGTCTTGCTAATTCTGCATCAGTAACCATATCAAATTCTAAACAAATGTTTTTGATTGTATAACTTGCAGATGTATCTGTAACATTGTTATAATTATCAAATGTAAGTTCATATTCAAGTCTATCACCAAGACCTGCTTGATAAAAAGGCATATGAGTTTCTAATAGTTCAAAATCAAGTGGGATACAAAATCTTGCACCATATGCAGTTGCAATTGCTTCATCGCCTGTGTCTGATGCTTTATCATCCGCGCCAACTCTGTGTTTTAACATGTTTGTTTCACCAATACCTTGGTATGCCATATTTAAACGTTCAGATGTAGATTTCCATAAATCAACATAACAATGATAAATATCACTATCATCAATTGACATAATTTCATTTCCACTTATACGAATTGTTGTTTTTTTAACTATTGCTCTTCCTATGTTTTGATATATAGTTGCATTGTCGTCTGTAGATGTGAGTTCTATTTCAAATGCCAATCTGGTTGTTCCAGGAACAATAACATCATTATTGCTTAGATTAGGGAATCTCACTAATAGCTGTTGATTTTGATCAATAGTTGAAGGATTATTTGTTATTGATACACTTTGACGAATACCTTTCACACCACGGGTTCTCTTATTTGTCTGTAAGAATTTAATTTGTTTCCGTATGCCGACATTTTTAAGGATTAAATTTGTTATAAAAATAATTCAATTACCGCTGATACTAGATAGATATAGGAAGATGTGGTGTGAGTGCCAATGAGACAACTTTCCATACAAATAACAATTAAAAAGTAAACCATTATAGGTTAAAGTACGGCCTTCAACACGGAGCCTTGGCTCACACCGAACAACAAGCTATAAAAGGCCCCAAAATTACTAGTGTAAAACCATTCAAACGGAAAACCAACGGTCTAATCTATATAAACAAAACGAGAAACGAGAAACACGTATATATTACATAAACAAACGACAACTACTGTACATCAGATTCCTAGTATTGATACATGAAAAATTATTACTATTACTTTCAAAACCTATTAAATCTCCAGTCTTAACTTCAAAAGGTGTATTATAGTTAACATAATTGTGTGTGACACCACCTCTCAATATTATTGCGTAACCAATTAGCATATTATTAACAGTTATCCAAACGGCTATACCATCTGTGATTGTTCTTAAACTTAATAAACTAACACCCAATATTTGTCCTGGAAAGTTCATTACATAATTACCACCACCATCACTAAAATTAAACTTTTGATTTGAATGTATTGGACCATCAATTCCAGCATTTATACTTATTATTTTTCTGTCTGGTTTATTTTTAATATTACTAACTATATTTTCAACCTTTAAAACTCTGATGGTTAGGGCAGCGACACTCCGATCTTAATCTTTATCCTTAGTATCCATTGTTTGAAGCTCACTCTTCATATTTAATATTTCTTTTTCTACGTTTTTTTTTACACCAAGTATGCTCATTTTATTAATAAATTATATAACTTCTAAAACACAATTAATTGGTAAATGATTAATTATCTTGTTATTATTTTCATCTCTTATTTCTAATTTCAATTCTGTTATAACATCGTTTACTAAACACTTATATTCCGGATGCTCAAATTTCGCTATTATAACTTCACCAAACTCTTTATTCTCGACTGGGATAACAGCCAATAATGTACTCGGCTTACCGTCAAGATAATTATGAGAAGTGCTAACTTGTTTCAAACGGATATATAATGATTTATTGATAGCAAAATCCACAAATTTGTTTCCATAATGTAATTCATTAGGTTCGAATTTACGTTTATTATTAAATCCTAACATATTTCCCCAAATCTTTACTTATTCTTAACTCAGTAGGAGTGTTTAATGAAGCGATACCATTTGCTTCATTTACGGATAATACAATATTTTCTTTTTGAAATTCATCCACTATTTGTTGAAAACTATAATAACCATTCATAATCCTTTGCTGTGTCTCTCCGGTTTTCTTTATAAACCCATGATAAACATTATACCAACATATATTGTATCTTATAAATTTCAAACCAATACGTTAATTTCCATTTCTGTTATTTATGTATTGTTCTAAGTTTATTGTCTTATCACTGTTTGAAATAGTATGAAACATTTTTAACATAAAAAAATGATAACAAAAGAATTTAAATATAATCCAAATGTTTCATATAATCCAGGTATTAAATATTCTGAAAAAGATCATCAATTAAAAACAAATCTTGTAAATCAAACAATATTTGTAAATCAAAAAGAGAACTTTAAAACAGCTTTTCCTGATTTAATTCAAAACTATCAAAACCCATCATTACACACCAACGAACCATGGATTACATGGATTCATTCTTCATTTGATTGGTGGCAATGTCAGTTAAATTTTGCAGTTTGGTGTGCAAGTACAGGATGTGGTGATTCTTATAATGATCATATACAAAATACTTCAAATCTTACAAAGTCTTTTTATATGTTTCATTTATATTATTGCATTGCCAGAATTTTAAAAGATCTTAAATCACCTTTACCAACAGATTTTTCTTTCTGTTATTACAAGAATCCCTATGACAAAGCTGCATATCAAAAATAATGCGATGAATTTAATATTTCTCCAAATACAGATTGGAGACAAAAAGTAGAATCATCATCTCAAGGATTAGGAAATTTTGCGCAATATTATAAACCAAGTGGTGAATACAGATATCATCATTCAAGGGATGGTCCCTTCTTTAATATTCATGATACAATTTATCATACAAAAGATATAAGTATGGCTTGGACAACATTTATATTAGATAAATCAGAGGGTTTTACAAAAGCAGGTAGTGAACGTATTAATAAAAGTATTAATATTTACGTAAGGGCTTTGTTGGGTGCACAATCTAAAAAAAAACCAGAAATTTTAAAAGTAGGAACAGGATTTGATGCACAAAAACAATTCTTAGCAAATGTACAAGATGTTATTAATAGTCCTACTGATTTACCTACTCAAATATCAAATTATCAAAATGTTTTAAAATACGCAAGAAGTAAAGTTGATTATGCTTATGGTCTTGGTTTATATATGTCTCCAAGTGATATGGTTTTACAAATTGGAACAACTGTTGGTTATAATAATAAAATTATAATTGCAACAGAAAATCAAACATTAGGTTTAAATGATGATTTAAATTATAAAAATTTTGATCATGTTGATTTTAAGCCAAAAGAACCTGTAAAACCACAAGAACCTATAAAACCTGAAAAGCCTAAAGAACCAAAAATAGATCCAATAAAAACAAATTGAACATGAAGATCATGAAGATAATAAACAAGCAATAATATTTGTAAGTATTGTAATAGGATTTACAGCACTTTATTTCTAATCTCTAGCAGCAGTAAACAATAAACTAACAACTAAAATAAGCAATGCCCATAAGTTGTTTGCAAACCAATTTACTACTTCTTTTGTTGCTGTTAATAACCAAGATAAAATAGAACCTATAATACCTGGTAATGCAGCTGCTAATTTTCCTGCAAGAAAAGATAATAATTTTCCAAGATTTTTTAATTGTTTTTTCATCCAATCTTGTACACCACCACCTTTTGATGGAGGAGAAGGAACAGGAGAAGGAGAAAGAGAAGTAGTTCCACCAGTAAATGCTTCAACAATAACACAAATAATCATTCCAAAAGCAGTTAAAAGACTAACTATTGTTATTCCTTGCTCTCTAAATAATGTTCTTATTCTTTCACCTAATGTTCTGTCTTCGTTTAACATTTTATGTATTGTTTGTTTAAATCTATCTAATTGACTACGTAGTTTTTCTTTATTAATATTAATTACTTCTATTCTTGCACTTTTTTCAGCTTCCAACTCTCTTATTCGACTACTTATTCTTTTTATTTGAAATTCATTATTGTCTTCTTTAGCTTGTTTTAATTTAGCGTTTTCTTTTACTAATCTTTTATCTACATCACTTAGTTTTTTGCTAAATTATTTGCAAACTCTTCTTTTGATGTTGTCATTGCATTGATTACAACCATCCATCTCTCTTTTTGTCATTTCTGTTTGTGTTTCATTATCTACCAAAGATAATTTATTTTCAATAAAAGATGTTTCTATTTCTTTCACATATGTTTCTGCATTACTTGCTATTTCTAATAATTCTTGTCCTTCTTGTTGTGTAGATATTTCTTGTAATGAAATTTCTTATTGAATTCACGAATTGGTGCTTTATTTATCGTTCTATGAAAATCTGCTCTAGCTTTTCTTAAATTATCAGATATTTTATAATCATCTACACCTAAAACATCCCTGACAAAATTAACACCATGATATGTTTTAAGAGTGTCAAATTTATAAAAAATTAATACTCCTCCTTTGTAATGTGTTAATTTAATATCATTATCTTTTTCATCTTTTATAGAAATCATTGGTCTTCCATAATCATCTTCCCCAACAAAAAAACCCTCTTCATTACGTATAGTTTCATCATTTTCCTTATAAAATTGTTTTATCATTTTTTTTATAATTTTTTTTTTCACGAATTTTAGCATCATTTTCTGATAAATATCTTGATTCTTCAATTTCTTTATTTATATACTTTTGAAACTCTACATTATTCAAAAAAAAAAACGTTTCTTCCTTCTTCATAATTTTTAAACTCAGGATTATCAAACTCATTACCTCCTTCAGCCATTTTTTTAAAGAGAATTTAATTCATATTTTGGAGGAGGGTCATTAACTATTGTAATTTTGTTGAAGAAAATTAGATATTTTCCTTTTTTTTTTAATTCACTTCTTACTCTAGCTTCTGTATCTTCAATCAATTTCTTTCTTTCACTGTCATTCAATACTGTTTGTGTTTGTTTTGTACGTATATTTTCTTTCATTTTGTTGTATTTTTCTAATTCATCCAAAACTGATTTAAATTCATTCACACTTATCTGTCCGTCAGTTAAAGATTTTGATATTAAATCTTTTATACTGTTTAACTTGCATTCTGACATTGTTTTAATTTCATAATGTTTTTTTGATTTTGTTGTCAACTTTCTTCTAATTAATTTAACTAGACCTCCTAAACTTCCACATACAACAGCTGTAATTTGTATGGGAAGTACGATAGGAAAAACTATTCCTATACCAGCTAAAACAACAGATGTCGAAATTAAACATGTATCAACACCATCAGTAACATTAACTCCGCGTTTATATTTTTTGTATAGTGATTTACGATTATCTCTCTCATTTATTAATGTTTTTTCTATTTCTGTTATTTTTTGTAGTCTATAATTTTGTCCATCTTCTATAGGTAATTCCGGATATAAATCAGGAGCTGTAGGTTGTTTCATTTTTTTAAAGTAAAAATTGATTTTTTTTTCTCTTAAATACCACAGAATTCTTTCTCTGCCAGTTCTCCCGCTTTTTTTTAATTTTTTTTTTTTAATTTTTTGGGTTTTTTTTGGGATTTTTAAGGGTTTTTTTTTGTTTTTTTCGGGATAAAATTTTTTTTTGGGAGTAAGAAAATTTTGGTGTTTTGGGGCGTTTTTGCATTGTTTATAAAAATTTAGGGTTTTTTTACTTGAAATGAGGGTATTTTTTTAGGGGTCAAATTTTTTTTTGGGGGTGCGCTGGACTCGTTCAAGTACTATACTACTGACCACAGAACAAAAAAAAACATAGGTGCGATGTACAAGTACGCAGCTACGCCTTAAAAATATTTTGTTTTTCTAATTATGAACCAAACAGTAGACGTAAGTAATTTATAAAGACAAATAAAAGAACTCTTCAAAAGGATCATAAACAACGTCAGTGCCTAAATATATATATGAAGACAATCATGTATTATTGTCGAAGCGGATATGGTAAATATTTAGACAGAAGGTCTTGGAATCTTCCAAATAAGTTTTTGTTTAGAAACAGGACGAGACGTTCTTTGACATAACCATGGTTCATAAACTTGCAAGGCAGCTTATCATCGATATCAGCAGGCAAACAGTGCGTGTAGGCTTGTTTTAGGAACTTTACTTTGGTGTTTGATAAAGTATAAAACATTTCTGTTTCTGTGTAGCATTATACATTTTGTTAAGCCTAATTGGTTTTTCAAACAACGGTGTCATCTAAAAAAGAATTTAAACTTGAAGAACTGTGCCTTATTCTCTTTTACTTTCCTTAATATAAGAAACTGGTTTGTTTTTTCTTCTCAATATAGAGAATCGATTTTAGAACCAATGCATAGTTTTTCCAGTTCTTTCACATTGTTTTGTCATAAGTATGTAGAACACTACACACTAATGTTCAATATAACTATATTGGGGTGATTTCAACTAGTTTGACAGTTGAACATTTGGCTGACAAATTTCGGTCTGCTGTCTTATTGATGTAATCTAACTTCTATTTATATTATAAATTTTTCAGCATGCACTTACAATAAAAGAGGGACTCAACGATACCAGTGGGGCATCCAAAGCCATAAAACTCATAGATCGAAAATAAACTGACAACGCCATGGTTAGGAAACGAACACGTCAAACAGACAATTATTGTATGAAAGACCACTAGTAGCACGATTTAAGTCTGAAACGGTCATTTTGTTCTGATCGTATCTTAATTGACTGGATTTACCGCTAGAGGAAAACGTCAAGATTTGTCAGATCGTTAAGTCTCCATTCGGATCGATAGTCTCATTAGGTAAATTAGTCCGTTAAGGCATGTCAAGATATTTAAGACTGTATCTTCTAGCGAGCTGTTTAGATCCGTTAAGACCGTGTCAGACCAAAACATACCATGGATACAAACTGACGTCAAGATGTTGTCAGACGTGTCCAGTCGTGTTCAGATTTTAATAATTTGGACACAAAACGAGTGAAACTTTCCCATTATTTATCAGGGGTTGCTCCCCTTTCAAGAATAAAATAAAACTGTGAAAGAAGACGATTTTTTTAACTGAAAGTCTACCACGTCCCTTTAATCATGTTATTTAAATAAAACAAATATTCAATTTGAATTCTAACTTCTTCCTATTTAATTATTTAACATTGTTTTATAATTATATAAATAAAAAAAAGTAGCTCAAAGTCATACTGCTGCACAAATCGCCGCGAATTGACTAAAAAAAAATCAACAGATTGCCGAAATAATATTTATTTATTGAATATAAGCACCTGAACCTTTATATTTAATGGTTTACAAGTGATTGCAATACGTTTTATATGCAATTACAGACTGCCGTACGTGGTAAAGAATTTGTCATTCATTTTTACAAACCGTTATTTAATAATAACGGATGTCGGCCGTGAACACTTGAAAACGTGATCTTAATATGTTAAATTAAATTTAAGATGTAACTATTTTTAAATATTGTAAATGAATGCATTATCATTTATCTTTTTATGTTACCTATATAAATTGCATTTGAGTAAATTTGAGGCAGGGAAAAAAATATATATATAACTCTGTCTTTTATCGTTTTCCGTTTATTCCGTTTATTTTTGCCAGACTCATGCGTTTGACTACGGAAGCCGATAAGGGCCATTCAAAAAAAAATATTATGTCGTAATTACAACATAGCATGTCGTAATTTCGACATAACATGTCGTTATTACGACATCGCTATGTCGTAATTTCGACATAACAATGTCGTTACAACGACATCGCTATGTCGTAATTTCGACATATTATAAGTTATCTACGTTCATATCCGTAGATATGGATATTTTAACACCACGAAAGCCGATAAGGGCCATTCAAAAAAAAATATTATGTCGTAATTACAACATAGCATGTCGTAATTTCGACATAACATGTCGTTATTACGACATCGCTATGTCGTAATTTCGACATAACATGTCGTTACAACGACATCGCTATGTCGTAATTTCGACATATTATAAGTTATCTACGTTCATATCCGTAGATATGGATATTTTAACACCATGAAGTACCCCAGTACACCATGAGGCGTAGCCGAAGGGTGTACAGGGTACTGAAGGGTGTTAAAATATCCATATCTACGGATATGAACGTAGATAACGAATTTATCCCGGTCTAAGTCCGAATCGGGCGAGTTTTATGGAAATTCGGGTACAAACTGTATCGCGAAAACAACGTTTTTTTCATTATCTAAAAAAAGTTTTATTGAAATTTGGAAAGTTTACATATTTTTTACGGGGTGTAGGGTACTACCTTTGGTATAAACCCTACAGGTAGTCAAATATAAGTCGTTTTTAATACGGAGACAGAGAAACTGGTTAGAGTCAAATTTGGCGCTCAATGTTGTGAGCGTTACGCCATAGATGGTGTGACGTCAACGTGGGTCATTTGCATAGCTAGGTCAGTAGTCCCATTCCTTGAATATGTTGCAGTCAAGTGATGCATTTAATGAAATGAATGTAAATAATCGGCATAATGGGACAAAATCGTTAATGAATCAAATATTTAATTACAAAACATTATGGATAATCTACAGAATTCAATATTTCACAAGGAGCAATCATGGAACTAAGGAAAACTTGCGTGAAGTTCCCCGGAATAATGGTTAGCAACGTCCGGGGATATGGGTTAGCAACACCCAGGGGCTATGGGTTTTGTAACGACGTGCGTTAACCAATCAAAATCCTGGATATATACTAAGCCTGGGATAACATGTCGTAATAACGGCATCACTATGTCGTAATAATGACATCGCTATATATATAAAAGAATATGTATTATGATTGCCAATAGACTAAATGACATAGAAATTAACAACTATAGGTCATTATAATGCCCCCAATAATTAGAAAAGCCCCACATAGTCAGCTTTAAAAGAGGGAGGAAAGATACCAGAGGGAGAGCCCCCGAAATGCTGTGTGGCAGACAGTGTTATTAATTAATTATTAGCTCCCTTGGTGACTCCAAATTTCATATTTAATGTATTTCATTGTTAAATAATTTGCATGAAGCTTAATAAGTACATATTTGTTAATTGCATAGACTTTGCTATTTGAATTCATTGGTTAAAGATATTTATTTATATTGTAAAGTTTAATATTTGCATCGTCGCAAAATCTTTGGTTACCTTCTTTGAATAGATTCAGTGAGAAATTTATATATTTTATAGATCACATGTAATTACACCGACCTTGTATGTTAAGTCTAACATACATTCCTAGCAAGGCAAGCTATCCATCTCCCTACAAATAAGTGCAAACTTCAAGGCTTTTTGTAATAAGGTTGTATTGAAGTATTGATTGCTCTATTTCTACTTTCAAACGTTGGGGCACGATGTTCCTACAACGCCTAGGATTTAAACCGGAATCTTCGAAATTTCATCCGCAAAACAAAATAAAAATAAAAATGTTAGAAAACACAAAACAATATTGTAACAAATTCAGTATATGTTTTAAATTATGTTTTTACAGCTCTTGATCATATACTAAGTAATATCTAGTTTATTTGAGGATTAAAATAAGAAAGCTTTGTGAAAAAAAAACGGATGTCCAACGTTACGATTTATGAAAAACTGTTTTAACCCTTATGTATA
Organism: Mytilus edulis; assembly: GCF_963676685.1. Classification (NCBI taxonomy): domain Eukaryota; kingdom Metazoa; phylum Mollusca; class Bivalvia; order Mytilida; family Mytilidae; genus Mytilus; species Mytilus edulis. Next base: position 8,991 of record NW_027268568.1, on the reverse strand, counting down.
GTGATTCTATTTCTAATTCTCTGATCTTCTTGATTCTTGGCAGGAACAACGACATGTGTTGGTTCTCTGTGCCGTTAAAGTCGTTATTTTGCCAAATTTCATTTGACTCGGTGACTGCATATTAAGCTGGAATAAGAAAAATGTCCAACGACGTTTTTCATTAACTCAACGACTGAGAGTGAATGTTATAAGTAGATACAGCAGAAAATGAATAAAAAGAGTAAGACAATAATAATATCTAACAAAAAGTACAAATATTTGCCTCATGTGAGTTCAAATATTGCTGATTCAATAAAAATCTTCTCTACACAGTCGTTTATCAAACGGTAGCCATTTTGTCCAAGTTGATATTTCATTTTTCAAAGCAGTTAACGCGTATTTTTTATAATTAATAAAAACAAAAGTTAGATACACGAAGAGTAAAAAATGCCAATATTCTTTTCTTATTACCTACATATTTGGGTCTTAAAGGAATAAAATGCTTCCACATTACAAAACGGTAGCCAATTTGTCCAAACGTCTGAAAACGTCTAAAATCCTAAAGACGCTAATTTCCGACGTTACATGTGGTAAAGTTTCAATTAAATGTTCATGATAATTAAAACAAATCGTGTTATAAAATTTGGAAAAGAGGTTGATGATTGCTGCCGAAAAAAAAAGAATAGTGCATGTTGCTATAGACTCCGCCCGAGGACATAGGTTCGACACAGGTTAAATTTTGCAATTTTTATTAATCGTTTATAGCTTTTAACGATTTATTTAAAAGAATTGGGTAATGGGGAAAAATATCCCATTACATGAACTTCGTCCAACTTTTGCAAAGACATCAAGACAGTCCTCTAAATGTAAAATGCGAATTGAAAGTTATGTTACGGAAGTACTCCGAAATAGATCATTTAAAGTCGTCACTTCAGTAAGGTGCAATCACCAATATTTAAAGACTTAATACCAGTTCACGGAATGTTTTACCTCGCGATTTGTCCTGCTATTCATGTTAACTTATAACGGTCGTGATGAAAATAATTCCTGTACTAGCGAGGCCGGAACTTTTCGTCAATATAAACTTGTGCATGAAATGGAGGTAATTGAAAGACGAATCCCAAACAGCAAAGAAAACCGTTTCATTGAATAAATAAAAACCCGGGATTATATTTGCCGTTTTCGCGGACGATCCAGGAGTAGATTACTATACTTTAGAATGTATATCAGAAGTTAAACGCTATAGATGACTTGGGAAATAATTCTCAAGCCAAGGTTCAAGTAATTGAAGGGGTGTATTTCGACAACTTATGTGCCAGGGAAAATACAATTCTATTCAAATTTTACCAAGGTAAAAATGTTCTATTTACTTGCAGAGTGTCAGATATATTTGTATTGGTTGAATTAAGATATAGAAATTTTACAATGACAGATGATATGCACCTTGAAAGTTAAACATCCTATGATAAAACAAAAATATGAAAAACCGTATGCATGTACTTCCGTCCCATCTTTCCTTCCTACATTACTTGCGACAGTACTGCATTTTTAGTTGAAATAACTTAAAGAGTAAACATTATTAAATCGATTTCCACAACTCGAGGCAATTTTTGACATCACAAAACGAACAGAACCAGAATCAACCAACATATGAAAAACCGAATAAAACTTGCAAAAATTAAACGAAGTCAAAAAACCCTCTTCGACGCCGCATGTTAAAGTGTAACGTCGTGTTAAAGGAATGTCGTGCCCAACGTTTGAAAGTAGAATAGAGCTATCAATACTTCAATTCACCCTTATTACAAGAAGCCATGTAGTTTGCGCTTATAATAAGGGAGATGGAATGCTTGCCATGCAATGTCAGTCCTCATATATTTCCACGTCTTATTTGTTTATTTCAAACTTGTCTGGCTGTACAGCCCTTCCATGGCAGGTAACTCATAAAACTTAGACGGGATTTTAAAAATATATAAGTTTCTCACTGAAGGTATCCAAAGAAGGTAACCAAAGATTTTGCGACGATGCAAATATTAAACTTTACAATGTAAATAAAAAATCTTCAACCAATGAATTCAAATAGCAAAACCTATGCAATTAACAAATATATACTTATTAAGCTTCATGTAAATTATTTAACAATGAAATACATTAAATATGAAATTTGGATTTTTACCAAGGGAGCTAATAATTAATTAATAACACTGTCTGCCACACAGCATTTCGGGGACTCTCCCTTTTGGTATCTTTCCTTCCCTCTTTTATAGCTGACTAATCGGGGGCTTTTCTCATTATTGGGGGCATGATGATGACCCATAGTTGTTAATTTCTGTGTCATTTAGTCTCTTGGCAATCATAATACATATTCTTTTATATATAGCGATGTCGTTATTACGACATAGCTATGTCGTTTTAACGACATAGTGATGTCGTTATTACGACATGATATGTCGAAATTACGACATAGCGATGTCGTTATAACGACATGTTATGTCGAAATTACGACATAGCGATGTCGTAATAACGACATGTTATGTCGAAATTACGATATGCTATGTCGTAATAACGACATAAAAAAAAAAATTTTGAATGGCCCTTATCGGCTTCCGTATTTGACTTTCCATCTTTATTTTTTAATGTGTCTATAATTCGAGAGCCTTTTGTAAAAAAAAAACATACCAGAAGCCTTCGTTAAAAAAATAAAGTTTGAACATTATAGCAGAAAAAGGCTTATAAATTCATTAAAATTTATATTTGAAATAGGATAAATAATCAAGAAAATGTTTATACGTCAGATACTGTACTTAAAGTACATTTAAAGACCAGGTTACATATATATTACATGCATACAGCATAATAAAGCTGGTTTAATTTGAATGACTATCCATTAGGGATTTTTCGACGATAATTAATCAAATCTGACAAGTTTAATTAAAACTTGAAAATAATTCTTCGCCCGTAAACGATTTAACGTTACTGTACCCTCTTTATTTTTGTTGCATTCATGTCGCATGTGTGTCGGCAGTGTCAGCGCTTCTAATAGCTAACTTATTTTACACAAAATCGTGCACATGGTAGAAGGAAACTATAGTACAATATAAGCTGAGCTGGAAATTGCAATTGGTGAGTAGAAATGAATATTTTAATACATGTCTATCAGAATAATCATTGATCATGGATCATCACCCAAGAGTTTGAAGGAAAAATGTTCACATTTGTTAAATTTGTGCATACAGGTATGAATCGACGTTCCAATACTCCACACTCTTGGATAGTAGCCTGTTCAAAGGCAAAGTAAGAATTTGGGCTTGTTAAAAAATTGTTCATGTGATTGGAACCCCCCCCTTTTTTCATGTTTTTTGGAAGATCAATGCATGATTTAAAAAGTTACATATAAACTAGTATGGTTTAAACCCCCTTTTAAAAATGGCTGGATCCACCCCTGTTTATTGCCTAATATGCATTGACATGTGGGGTATTCACAATGGTATGGTTGTGCGGGATGGCCTATTACAACAGTTACAAGACCTAAAACCCCTGATCGAGTAATCCTACATATTGTATGTTAATGTATTGATAACTGTCACGTCCTAAATTTGCATGAAATATTTGTCACTTTTTTTTTTTAACCAATAACCAACCAATCTTCACATGTTACGATGTAGTCCGAGACAAGCTTGTCTGGCAAGAGACAAGCTTGTCTGGCAAAACAGCCGTTTGGACGTCAGAGTAATCTCGGACTAGTTACGACGATGATATACCTATTTATCTAGCCACTGGTGGGTGATGTACAATAATTATAATTTGTCACATATGTGTTATGAATACCTTCAACATGTTCAAGGCTTGGGTTTGTATATATGCAATAACCTCAAAATTGCCCGGGGCAAAACAAGAGTATATTGATATTGTGCCCTGACATGCCTGATTCCAAATGATGAGACGGCATTGCTCCTTAACAACAATTTTTAACACTTTTCATCTTTTGTGGTAAGAAATTTAAGATTTTACTGGGTATGATTCATTATTTTGTTATAAATGATTTGTTATGCTCTAAATTTTGTAGAACTTAAATATATGGTTATAACAGAAGAAAAAGAAATTATGTTGAAATTTTTATTTTTATCTTTTGTATATTATTCACTGTCATGACTGTCATGACTAAATAAAAATTAGTTAAATAAGTGCCCGACACGTTATCATCAGTATGTTGATGGATTATAAAGAAGAAGAAGAATCTTATAAATACTATTTGCTTTGTCACCATGTCACGTTGGTAGTAATATTCAAGTTAACAAATTTCTATTTTAATATAAAAAAAGTATTATAAATTGATCAAAACAAGTATAGTGCTATAGCCTCTATTAGACAGTAACCCTTCAATGAAGTATACACCTAAGAAAACATTGATATAGAATGAGAGAACATTTTGTTTTAGAAATAGAACCTCAAAAAAGGGTTTTATTCATTTCTTTACATCATTAAACTTTGTTGTCAAGCAAATTATGATTGCTAGTTTTTCTTGTAGATAAATACAAGTTTATATATAATAAATACTTTATTCTTAATGTATATTTTTTTTGTAGATAAGATATCACATTGGTTTGAGCATGATTCCCAGCCAGATTCTGAAGCGGCATATATCATGTATATCAATGTATATATAGGAAATATATAGTGTCACTAAGTTACTCTCATATGGTACCTCATTTGTACCTGTAGCTATAAATTGTGAAATGGTGGATTCATTCATAATTTTGTGTTACTTATTGGTTTGGAAATAACGTTGATAGAGCTAACAGCATTATGTCATGATGTACAGTTGATGGGATGATCTGATTGGACAAAAAGAAAATTGTGAAATGAACAAATAGCAAACTTACAATTCATAGAAAAAATGTAGGAAATACAATGTACTACATTACTTGGTGACAGAGCATACCTTTGATGTATATATATATATATTTGAAATAAGTAATATTAACAATTGAAATAAAGAGAATTTAAAGTTTTCTAGGAATATTAGTAGTGCATCATATCTTAATTCCATGATTATCTTGGATAGGTATATCATTAAAAATAGAAAATTGGAATAATGGAAATTTCTAGCTTTAGTGAATATCAATCATTGTCAATACTAAAAGTGCAGCATCATGATCATACATCATCTGATTCACCTTGGATAATTATTCATTTGAAATAAGAATTTGGATATAATAAGAGTTTCTATGCTGCCATTGCTATTGTTGGCTACATGTACCACCAGGGAGTGTTAAACCTCCTTTACTTTCCATGAGGGTATGTCACGGTCCATCACTATTGGTTAGTGTCATATATATGCATGATAGTTTCTAAAACTGTTCGTAAAAATCGTTCTCATGGACGCAGAAAAATCGCAATCAAAGAAAATTTCGGACCAACCATACAAATATTTCGGACCTAATTTCCATTTCAAAAAACAACGGCAGACATTATCTGTTAACCAAGCTTTGTTCTTTACCTATAAATAAATTAAATAAAATTTTAGAGGATTGCAACACAATTTCATATTACAGTCCTAAGTATGAAATTGTCCAAATTATAATGGCATATTGTTATTCTAAACTGTTTCCAAAAATTGATCGCCCTGAAGATCATAAAAACATTTTATTAAAATAAAGTATGTCAATAAAGGTTTTGATTTTGTAAATATTGCCGGTATTTTTAACGACCATTCTGTTAAAGACCAAATTCCTGGATATTTTGATAATACTGAACTCCCTCTCATTTGTTATATTTACAAGAAATCTACCCGAAAATATGTGTTTAATTATAGCCAATTGTGTAAAGATGTAAATATCACTGAAAATACACCTATGTCGTGTAATTGCAGTAATTCAGAATACACCTATGGACCAATTTCCCATGTTATAACAGGAGACCTTAACATCGTTCGCGACCGAGAGTTAAAATCATTCCTCAGTAAAGGACCTACATATCGTCCCCCGTCAACTGTTAACTGGAATGAGTGTCGTAATATCATCAACGACTCACTCCGCGCCTACTGTTTGAAATGGGTAAAACGGGAAAAAGCTGACAAAAAATCTTTGGACTCTTTTTTTAATTCAGTAATGAAGATAGTTGATATTCGAATACAACATTTTAAAGAACATTTTACCCTCAACAAAAACTATAAAAACCCTATTTCGCGTATCAAAAATAAACTAACAGAACTAGCCAAGGAATTTGTTTTTGTCCCGGCTGATAAAGCTGCTAATAATATCATTATTGTTTGACGTAAATTTTATATAGAGGTTCTGCAAAAGGAAATCACGAATTCACCAACATTCCAACTGACTTCATTTTCAGAAAACGACATCTGTAACAAACATAAACTTTTAGCTACTTCTTTACAAGCAGAACCAAACACAATGAAAGTCCCAACTATGTACTGGCTTCCGAAGCTGCACAAAAAACCTTACAAATATAGATTTATTTCATCTTCCAGCCATTGTTCAACTACTAAATTGTCTGTTTTACTTACTAGTACACTTGGTACAATAAAAAACCTGATAATAAATTGTTCAAATAAGGCCTTTGAAAATAGTGGAATTAATTACTTTTGGAGTGTCAAAAACTCGTTGGAAGTACTTGATAAATTGCAGGCATATATTGGTGATTTTGAATCTGTTCAAAGTTTTGATTTTTCTACCCTATATACCACTTTGCCTCATATTCTTATTAAGAAAAAATTCACATCCCTAATTAACTGGGCATTTAAAAAGTCGGAATGCGAGTACATATGTTCAAACTCTTTTAGATCATTTTTTAGTAGCAATAAACAAAAGAACTATGTCAATTGGACATGCTTTGATACTATTTATGCACTTGAATTTTTACTTGATAACATTTTTGTTCGCTTTGGAGATTCCGTATATCGTCAAGTTATTGGAATTCCAATGGGGACTTACTGTGCACCACTTATTGCGGACCTGTTTTTGTATTGTTATGAGTTACAATTTATGACTAAAATTAGCAAAGACCCATCAAAACAACATTTGATACAAAAATTTAACAACACTTTTAGATATTTGGATGATATATTGGCTCTAAATAATGACGACTTCAGTATGTATACTAAAGAAATTTATCCTGTAGAACTTACTTTAAATAAAGCTAATGATAACAATGACCACTGCCCTTTCCTCGATCTTGATATCTATATCATAAACAGGAAGCTTAATACAAAAATTTATGATAAAAGAGATGATTTTTCATTTCCTATTGTTAATTATCCATTTTTAGATGGTGACGTTCCCTTGTCACCATCTTATGGTGTTTATATATCTCAACTTGTACGATTCGCTCGTGTATGTAACAATGTATTAGATTTTAGCGAGAGAAATTTATGTATTACTGAAAAATTATTACACCAGGGTTTTCGATATCACAAACTGGTCAAAACATTTACTAAATTTTATCACCGGTATAAGGAAATAATTCGTAAATATAACTCAACATGCAGACATCTTATACGTTCAGGTATTTCACATCCAAAATTTTATGGAAATATTCTTTATAAAGCACAAAAATGTCAGTATTCTCCTCAGAAACTAACAAAACCTTTAAATAGACTTATTAAAAGGGGATATAGTTACGATACTGTTGTCAGGTCATTAAAGATTGCATATTTTGGCTTTAACATTGATTCACTGATAGGGTCTTTGCATCGGAACTAAACACATTTATTTCTAAAAAAACAGTTGTTGGCATGACACGGGTTATGTTCTTCTCATATATTTTATGATAGTATGATACTAAACCCCTAACGGGAGGGATTGTACCTGATATTCATATGATGAAGACATAATCTTTCAATCAGTTTAATTGAGGTCTGGAGCTGGCATGTCAGTTAACTGCTAGTAGTCTGTTGTTATTTATGTATTATTGTCATTTTATTTATTTTCTTTTGTTACATCTTTTGACATCAGACTCGGACTTCTCTTGAACTGAATTTTAATGTGCGTATTGTTATTGTTTTACTTTTCTACATTGGCTAGAGGTATAGGGGGAGGGTTGAGATCTCATAAACATGTTTAACCCCGCCGCAATTTTGCGCCTGTCCCAAGTCAGGAGCCTCTGGCCTTTATTAGTCTTGTATGATTTTAAATTTTAGTTTCTTGTGTATAATTCGGAGTTTAGTATGACGTCCATTATCACTGTACTATTATGCATATTTTAGGGGCCAGCTGAAGGACACCTACGGGTGCGGGAATTCTCGCTACATTGAAGACCCATTGGTTGCCTTCGGCTGTTGTTTGCTCTATGGTCGGGTGGTTGTCGCTTTGACATATTCACCATTTCCTTTCTCAATTTTATGATGATGGAAGTTTTTACCAACCTAGACAAGCTTTACAGCCCTGGCATGGTTGTTGGTTAGAGTCAAATGACAGCTTGCTGTATAGTTATAATAGTCTGAATGTATCTACATGTATTTTAATAATCTTCTAAATTACTGTTCATTCTGAAACTGGCATTTTATAATAGTAGTCAAACATATTAAACAATACATGTACTTCAAAGTATCATTTTATTTTGTCTCGCCTTACACAAAAGTCATGAAAGTTGGTTGTATACAAGAAATTTGTATTACAGTCTTGGGGTGATGATGTAAGCTATTTTATAGAGCTTTACATTTTAAAAGCTAAAAGAGCTGGATGTTTCTTGTCTTGTATTCAGATGCTAGTAGCTAATTAATATGTTATGATGTTTCAGTTTGCCATTATATACATGTACATTGCACCTGACCCCATTTTCATGGTTCAATGACTGCATGTAAAATGTACTGTTACTTAATCAATGAAATGCTCTCTTATACTGTATATTCTATATATGTAATTGGATACATTTTTTTGTATATATATGAGTATCTTGAAAGATCTACTTGTCTATCAGGTTGGGTTGACCTGACCTTGACCTTCATGGATAATTTAAGTGATTAAGGTTATTTCAGTTTAATACAATGTTAACATTGTT
>NW_027268567.1:0-30875 GCF_963676685.1 Mytilus edulis | reverse complement strand
CAGTATGAAAGAAATTAAAAGTGGTTCAAATATTCATCTGTATTATAAAAGTGGCACATGTATTTAATTTTATCCTTATATTTTTCAAAATGCGATACAAGATAATTGTGATCTGGCATGCTTAAAGAACTTAGAATATTACTTAATACAAAATGTCAGTATAATATTTCGACCCCAATATTTGAAATTCACAAAATATTTATTTAATTCTTCTGACCAAAGATTGTAAACTATTTACCTTCGTAGTAACAAAGTACATTCCATTGTCAGTCACCTGTGTCAATTCACGTGCAGTTTACAATTGTTGTTGTATTTGAATCTTTCGGCCAATGAAATGAGACTTTACAGGTTGTTTGTTTGTGATACGCAAGAATGTTATCAATGAACTATCAAACGCTAAACTTGACTGCATTCTAGTGTATCACAGAGATATGTCTTGCTTTTTTGTAATTTCAATAACACAACTGTTGAAATTAAAATAGCAACACTAGTTACACCTTTTAAACATGTGAGTTTTGCAAATATTCAAAGTCCATGAACCATGACTGAAGGAACATGCTAAACAATCTCCATGGAAATGAGATGTGCCAATGCTTATACAACTTCATACCAAATACCATTGACTTATCTGTGACTATACTTAAAACTTCCATAAATGTTATAATAACTTTGATCTACATGTATAGATTAATATTATGAACAGACATTATAATAATCAAGCAGATTTGTTACATGATAAATATCAATTCCAAACCATACCTCCATATTTTTCTTGTTTGATAATAGGAAAATACTCCAAATCCAGTGAAGCCAACCAATCCTGCTAACTTTATAAATGCTAAAAAATAATTAAAGAACATATATAATATAAGCTTGACAGGAAAACTTGAAAAGAGACAATAAAAATGATTAAAATCAGTGACATCCGTGTCCAACATTATTCTCATTGTAATGATATATCGATGTAACAGCAGAAGATAATGATAACTACCAAAAAATAACTTATTATTACTCTTCTAGGCCTTCTCATAATTTAATACATGAAGTTATTGATTGGCAGCAAATTAAATTTAAAAATGCTGCAATTGCCAATGAAGGCTTTAATACATGTAACGTGACGGTACCCAAATTGCACCTATTTTGACAGTTTTTTCACCTACGTTTTTTTATGATAAAGACAAAAATTTCCATTCTGTGTTTATTTTGTAGCCGTATCCTTCTTTATTATATAGGTACACCAATTTGATTTTTAATCCATATGGAATCATAGAAAATTGGTCTAAACTGACCTCCAAACCATCAATGATTCTGAAATGAGGAGTACCCAAATTGCATCCATGCTTAAATTCGCACTGTCAAAATTCTAATAACAGAGCTTTTGTTTTATTTCTTCAAATATTTTGAACAATTGGATATTAGTCCATGCTTCCTCTTTATTTTTTTTTAAAATGGATACTTGTAACATATTGTATTTGATCATTTTAAAAAGATGACGTTTTGATGACGTCGCATGGCGACGTTTCAGTACATTTTGCTTTTTCAGTAAACACTTCACCTGTTGATAAATACTGTGAACGTTTTGTGCATATCTAAATAGTTTTACCTATGTTGAAAGATGTGCATAGTATCAAATCATAAAAATACAAATTGTTTACGGTCTCTGGGAAATCTTGTAGATTATTTTTACTATTTTGGCTTAATAGGTGCAATTTGGGTACCGTTACGTTATATAATAAGTCAAGAGTGTGATAAAATTACTGCAAATATCATCTGCTGTTGATATGAGTTTCGTACTTTACAAATGTATGTATCTATGGCTATATGATCATGATTATAAGTAAATAAATGCAGGTGAGCAAAGCGTTTACCCATGAACTGTGTGGTTCTACTCAAGCCTTAAACTTTTCTTTGATGAACAGGTTAGTCTGTACACAGAGTAGGTTTTTGGTGTCAACACTGCCATAGTTTCATGATTTGATAATACTAAAATATGTATGTAGATATGATCAGATATATAGGAAGATGTGTGAGTGGTGTGAGTGCCATGGTCTATTTTGACATTGTTCATGTCATTTTGGTAACTGGTAAAAACCTGTGAAAAGATTTATGTTAATGGATTAACCTTGGGGTCCTGGATCAATCTTTGATCACAAATACATTGTTGAATAGTGAAACAGAATACCAATAACTGAATAATGACGATTAAAAAATACGTGTACTTGATTTATTCAGGTGCGTTACCAGGCTAGACACGAATACCCGTTTACTATGACTAAATTAAAGAATTTAATAATACCAATTCCTTGTTTAGGCATTAATTTTTCATATTGTATCGGCTTGTATCCCCCAGGCGGGGGCATATCTTGAGTGTACCCGATCCTCGACATCCTCGGAGACTCCAAATTTTGGAGGTCGCAAGGGAGATAACTCAAGGCACATATATAATATCTTGACCAATTTCGGACCAAGCAAGTTTTAAATCCGTGTAACATTGAAATTAAGCAAAATAAAACAGTCGAAAAAGGACATTCAGACAGTCACTATTGATTTATCAAATATTTTTTCTAAACCAAAGACTATGAGTTATTATTCTAGAAAAAAATTGAAGTGACCAAATGTCCTATAAATGGGATTTAGGTCCTGTAAAATTTTTATTTTAATTTCTTACTCTTTTAATGCAGAAAAATATGATTTTTTATAGTGTTTACATGGAAAATAAAAGTTCCACGGCTGTTAAGATCTTTTCCTTTCAGTCTAGATTTGTTAAAAGTTGGTCCTTTAAAGCAGTCAACTTCCCACCACCTATTTTTATACCACACCACATACTCAGGATGGATTCTGCCATTTTAAAAGGGGGAGAGGAAGGGGTGTGTCAACCAAGATTAAATGGGGAGTCCAACCATGTCAAAATTCAAATATTTATAGCAATTTTCAAGAGAACTGACAATCAGCCATGTTTGTCAGCAAGCCAGGTCATTGGACACAATTGTATACATCATACCCCCATTGATGATTGTGGCCAACTTTGGTTAAATTTGCTCCATAGGCAGTAGTTTCAGAGAAGATGATTCCATAACAATACCAAATGCAAACTCATTCCTAATTGACCTATGCCATATATCCCAACAATGAATAGTGTTTGTTTAAAGTTATGGTATCAGGAGTAAAATGAAGGAAAAACCATTCACAATAAGCACCCTCTAGAAACTAAAATCTTGAGCACTATTCTTGAAATTCTTCATTGTGTGAGATGCAGCACTCTAGATTACCACAAATGTACGACATGTATCTGAATTATCATGTTTTATGTGTACTCTATATACTGCAGGGTTTGTTACTTGTGCTGTGTGGATGCAGTTGCATGTGACCCCTGTGCCTGAAGTGTATGCCCTTAAATTTTTACAATTAGGGGTTTTTTGCTTGTGAAAGAGCTGTCTACATATTCCATTATCATGATTAATGTTCTATTTCTTTTACGGTATTTTTCTGTGTCATTTACGTCTCTTTTGGAGAGTTGTCTCATTGGCAATCATACCACATCTTCTTTTTCATATCTCTCATATGTTGACATTTACATCATTTTCTGTATCATCTCATTTAATTCTAAAAAGAGTTTTCAATAGATCTACATTATAAACAGGGATTATCATGGCCAAATAATTAATATAATCATAAAGCTTTTAAATATATTTATTAAATTTAATAACAGACATTTATTGCACCATCCCTTGCTTAACATTCAAACTCATTCAACAACACACACACACTATCTAATGTGCACAAGGAAACAATGAATAATCAAATAATAAAATTCACAAATAAATAATTGTTCATTGTAAGTACTTTATGCATAAAACAAAAATCCTCACTTTGGAATGATCAGTAAACGAAGTAGAGCCAGTAACCCCAATAAATAACCCTGAAAAGATGTTTTTTTTAAATAAATTATTTGAGTAAATCTTATGTGCATGCATTACTAAATTTATTATTATTTTTAAAAGTGGAATGAGAATGGTTGTATAGCTGCTTCATATTTATAAATATCTTAGCCTGAAATTGGAAGGAGTCCATTTTAGACTCTTTTTCTACTTATTTTCATGACTTCATATGTGATGTGCCACTCTTCACCTATTAAAATTTAGGGTGAAAAGTAAAAATTATGGTATATGAAGAAAATTGCAGCAAAAATATTTGTGGCAAAGGGGTGGCGACACTGTTGAAAAGAGGAACGAAAGATACCAGAGGGACAGTTATACTCATAGATAGAAAATAAACTGACAAGGTCATGGCTTAAAAATATTTTGCCAGAAAATCAGGTTTCACAGGAATTGGCCTACACTTAAGACATCATAAAATAAATCATTAAAGATGCAATTGGTGAAAAAATAATCCAATTGAAAGAATTAGACATTTTAAAACATGTTTTCATCAAATTTCCATAACAACACCACAGATTCAATATTTTTGATTTTAAGGGCCGAAATGAAAAGTTAGTGAACCAACTTCTTTGTAATCCTGCCATTCCATCTTAATCATTGTGATGAAAAGGAAAAGTATACTTGAACCTTGATGACCTTCAGGTTTAAAGTTTAAAAAAAATATAAAATCAATTCAGTATTAATGCTAAGAAATACTTTTCCTTTGAAGTCAACTGATTACTTAAAATAGTTTCAGATGAAATTAAAATTCCAACAGTAATGCACTATAAATATTTATGTCAAATATTTATACTGAAAAAGTACAACCAAACGTTAGATATACATGGACCTATTTTTATGATATATGATCTTGAAGTGATACTTATAGATCAAAAATGATCTCTTGGAAAATGCTCTTACAAATACGAAACAGGACTTACATTTTGTAGGGCATTTTTTCTAGACCTAAATCTGAATAATAAAACACAAGGTAGTTTAGTACATATCGATGCTATAAATAAATAACATCCATCTCAGCGAACAGTATTTACTGCAATTATCACAAAATGTTCAAACAGATTTCAAGCAATAACATCATCTAATAAATACTCCTATACTTTACAACGATGTCATTTTAATCTATTTTATAAATCTGATTTTGTTCCTGGACCTTAACTAAATTGTAAATGATATGCATTGTTTTAGTTGTAATTAGTTTATCTTCTGTGATATCTTGGTCCTACATTACTTGAACTCTGACCTTGAACAGCTTGTGCTACTTCATCAAGAAAACTGAAAAGACAAGGACATGAAAATGTATCTACCAGTATTCCTGATAACTTATACACGTCTACATTATATAACCTTATCTATGCACATGTACATTCATGTGTATTTGTTTATTTATTTTAATAAACATTGACCAATGGTCCAAATTGGACATTTATCTAATATGATAAATTTAGAGGTTAAAGTTGTAACTTTATATCTTGCACAAATTTCAAAGCGAGAAAGTATTTCTCTCTTTATTAAACTAGTTTATAATCATTCAAATCTTTATTTCCACGCAGCTTACCCACCCTCCCATGTATAACTACTTATATGGAGAATGTGTATATTTTTTTGTATACTACTGACTGTTTCTGTTTTGTCTTTGTAGATATTTCAACATGGCAGCGACTAGTGCATATTTAATAACTGCATTTTTCTTTATATTTTTTATTTAATAAAGATGCACAACTGGTCTCAAAATGATATACAGTTGTAAGATGGAATGATGGTATTTATATATAAATAACATATCTGACAACAGATATCACACAATTCAACGTTTCAGAATCTAATGCATTCTGGGTTATATTTTCAAAAGTGTACTTTTTATATACACTTAAAAATTGTTAAAACATCATTTCAATGAAAGAAACTTTTTATGTAGGAAAATGCATACTATATCATTGGGTTCTATGTTAAAGTTAACATAATCAGGTCTGAAATATGCATTTCAACATCTGAAAGTAACCAGGTGCTCCGCAGGGCGCAGCTTTATACAACCCCAGGGGTGAATCCTGAACAGTTGGGGCAAATTTGGTCACAATATTCAAGCTTGATTCTGTCTGAATTTGGATTGTGATCAAGTTTTTGACATAATATAGGTTGTCACAAAATTAATGTGGTTAAAGATCTAACAAATCTATTGCAAATTACTGTGCAATTGAAGATTTCTTCTTGAAACTTTTCAAAATTCGAAATTTGAAAAATTTGAAAAAAGGAAGCCCTTCAAAAAATGGTAAACCAAAAATCTCCCCCCCCCCTCCAACTTTTGAAACCCCCTTGGAGCAATAACCCCTTAAACTCAATCCCATGCTTTCCACTGCAGTATTGAACCTTGTAGTACAATTTCAGAGAGATCCATACACTTAAGCACAAGTTATTGTCATGATTGTTTGGAAACTAGAAACATGCTTCTTTTTGGCCCTTTTTTGGCCCCTAATTCCTACAAATTTTGGGCAATTAACCCAAAACTTAATCCCAGCCTCTCCTTTGTTATATGGTACATTGTGGTACAATTTCAGAGAGATTCATACAATTACACTTAAGTTATTGTCTTGAAACTAGAAAAATGCTTGTTTGACCCCTTTTTGGCCATTAATTCCATAACTTTGGCCCCTTAACCCCTAAAATGAATCCCAAACCTTCTACTTGTGGTTTTAAACATTCGGGTATGATTTCAGAGCAATTGAAATACTTCTACACAAGTAATATCCTGTAACTAGAAAAATGCTTGTTTTGGGACCCTTTTGGGCCACTTATTCCTAATTAGTTGGGACCATCATCCCCAAAATCAATCCCCAACCTTCCTTTCGTGGTATTGAACCTTCTGAAAAAATTTCATGAAGATCTATTCACTTTAACTAAAGTTATTATCCGGAAACCAATGTGTCTTCGGACGACGACGACGCAGACGACTACATCATACCATTATACGATCCCAAAATTTTTGTGGGTTCGTATAAAAACTAGAAAAGTTATAGCAGCCTGATTTACTACTAATATTTTACCTCTTGAAATTATGAACAGTTGTGCCGCCAATTATGATACGAATCCCTGGACTACTCCTGTTAAGAGTATGTATAGCTAAAGCTTCTTCAAAGGTTGTTCCACCAATTACAAAAACAATTATATCTTGTGGTCTGAAATAGAAATAAAGTTTTGAAATTTTTTATTTTGCAGTTTCACAATTTGTGAAAAATTTAATCTCACTTGGTACTATGAAAATTTAAACACATCTGTAAAAATATTTTAGCTTTAAAACAAGCTATGTACAGAAAAACGGATGACAAATCTACCATTATTGAATACTGGAAATAAATTGTGAATTCTGACCCAGTTGATAGGCACTGATTTTCAAATTTATCCAAGATATTGCTGATATAAACCTTTGATATAAATTTCATAAATAAATATCTGGCAAGAATTGTACACATGAAAGCATTTACTATTTATTTTTTTCCATAGAATTTACATTTCTAAGGGAAATATTTTTTATTTATTTTTTAGATCTCTGCTAAATCACAGTAACTAAGGGACAATTTTGTTATTAAATAAGCATAGAGGAATTGTATTGCTCCAAATATTCTTTGACAGTAAAAAGTAAACACTTTAATATAATTTACTGCATAAATGTCCTTCAGAGTAAGGGTGGTGCTCCTTTTTTTTGTTTGTGCAAAATATATGACTCAAAAAGTCAAGACTTGTGTAAATTGACAATTCTACTTTATGACTCTGCATAGTCAATTATAAAGGGATATTTTAAACAAAACAGAAGTGATGTATTGTACAAGTACATTGATTTAATTTTATAATTAAAAAACATTTAATTCTGCAAATTGGTGAAATTTTTAAATACAGTCGTTTTCAGGGCCATTTTGATACTGAATCATACCTTTTCCTTTCCAGAATAAATAGTCTTTGTCCTTCATAGATTTTTTTTTGTATTTTATAAATGAACAGAGGTGGATTAAGGGGGGGGGGGGGCCCAGGGGGCCCGGCCCCCCTTTTTGGGAAAAATTTGGTTGCTTATATAGGGAATCATTGAAGTGTGACTGGAGCCCCTCTTAGGTCAGTCAGTGGGCCCCCACTTTTGAAAATTTCTGGATCCGCCACTGATGAAGAATTTGTTTGCATATTGATTTATTCACACGAATGTTTACATTTTCTTAATTCAAAGCAGATACAATGTATATCAATTGTCTTCTCCATTTTACCCCTAAACAGTCAAAAACATTTATAACATAAATTTTACCTGTCTTTCAGCTGACTGACTCCTAAATAGGGATAAGCTCCTTCTTTTAGTTTGCCCTTTATCAATTGGTCTAACAAGCTGTATAACAAAGGTTTATGTTGTGTATAAACATTCTCCACACCCTGCAAAATGGTAAAAGATTTTTAAAGACTGAACTTAATATTTCAACATTAACATATCCTTACAGACCTTCATTATAAGATAATGTTTGTAATATAGGAAAGAAAGAAAAAGAACAAAAACTACTGTTTTAGTGCGGTGACAGAAGTGTAAAAAGTCGTCTAGATCGCGAGTTTAATCTCCCCAAATAACACACGGCTAAAAATGTCTTAACTTAAAGACAAATATGGCTTCTTTAGTTTTTGCCCTGTCGTCAGAATTTCGTACGGTCACTTTTTTCTAAAAAGTGGTTTTAATGACTGGTAGTATATTGGAGAGTTTCAACCCCCCTTTTTCAAAATGAAAAATGTGTATGTTTGCTTACATTTAATTGAAATAGTTTTTCCTGAAGCTATTTATATATGTCAAAATATTCTATTCAGTATTTTATTTTCTTCTAATCTATAAAATTTGCGAAGTTTAGACTATTTAAAATTGAGGTAATTTTAATTGCAAATTCAAACTCAAACTTTAGTTTCTTCTTCATAGTAGTAATACAAATTATCCCATAATATTTTAAGCATATAGTATTTAATAAAACTTGTAAGTGATAAAAATTTTGGAACCAAAATATGAAAAAAACCTCAAGAAATCATCGGAAAAAGAATCGAGTAAAAATCTTCATTTTCAACACGGAACTCAATCACTTGCCTTCCGTCACATTTTGTGTATTAGTCAATAATTTGCTCTCAAATGATATATGAAATTACTACCTTTTTCGCTATTATATACACATATTTTCAATTAAAGTGCACTGATATATGCACATACTTTGTTTGTATATGTTTATATTCTATGTTTTTTCGTTATAAAACATCAAATACTTTGTCAGAAAAGTCTTATTGTAAAATCAAAATAATTGACGGATAGTTTCAGTAAATATTCCGTGATATGTCAAGTCCTTTACAAATTGCTCCATTAAGTCCAAAGAAAAGACAAAAGTTGTTAAATTTTCTGCAGTGCATAATATGCCCCAAAAAAACCCTAAGGCTTGATTGAAATTTTGAGTCAATTTACTAGTTTAAGGAAGTCGATTTTTGTATCTGCATTGCATAAAAGATTGGATGATCATGAGGTGAACATCAAGATGTTTCATGCGAAAGCTGTTAATTTGAAGAACTCTGTGCAGGCAGTTTATCATCGTTCATGCTACAAAACTTACAAAGTAAACATATTTGTTCCCACTTTTAGAGCGAGGAAGCTTCTAGTCTGATATTTAATGACGACATAAAATTATCTGACTGTTATCCCTCAGTTTCGGGTATTTGTACACGTTCAAGAATGCAGTCGTTCAACTGGAGTGCTTGTATATTTTGTTGCAACAAAACATTTTAGAAAGATAAAAAAATACTCAAGTTTGAATCAGATGAGCGAATTAAAAATGTTTTATGCGTGTCAGATAAAGTTAAAGTTGAAATAGTTTCCCGTCCATCTTTTAAACTTCAAGCACTCTGTCATTTTGGTTGTATTACAAATTATTTGCTAAAAACGAAAAAATTCCAAACCCGTTGAAGCAGATATCTCAGAACACGATACTGCTTTTACTAATTTTATTTTGGCTATTGACAACGATTTAATGGTCATTCCTCATGGCACCGTTACTTGATAAATATAGATCATTTCTTCCGGCTGATTCTAATTTAAAATATTCTACATGTAAAATGCAGTCTAAACTCATTAATTTCTATAGAAATTCAGTTGTCAATCAACTTCAACAAGTTCAAGGCAAATATAACATAATATTTAGTAGCAAAATAACTATTTAAGATGCCATATAAGCTTCTAGTCAATTGAAAACTGACCTCAAAATCTCAATGTCAACTGTAATAGACACAAATAACGGACAGATATTTCATTCCGCTGCAATTTTACTTAGAAAAGACATCGAAACTCTAAAGAAGACTACCCAACTTCGGATGAATTGTCTCTTTCTTCTCAATTCAGTCAATGCCTTCGTATTTATTGCAATTCATTCTATGGTTACTCAATGAAACTGCATACAGCCAAGACTATTCTCAGGAAATGGCACCAGAGAAATTGTGGAAATGCTAAGCAATAGTTGATGCAATCGTTTTTGTTTTACTCCTTTTCATTTAGAATTTTTACAAATGTACAATGAGTTTGGTTCAAAAACACCTTGTTGAAACATTGAATGCCAATGGATTTTATGCTTCTTAAAGTAAAGTGCGACGCTATCTAGTTTGTTGCCAACCATGACATTGAGCGAATTCAAGATAGTGTGTACGTCTCGTATAATGTTTCCCCGGCATCTTTGCAGACAAGCATATGAATGTCAACACACCTTCCTAGTCCCCTTTTACATCTCTGTTAAATCTTGAATGAATTGATAGGGATGGTTTGAAGCTGGTATTTTTTAGGAACAAATGTCTTCGGACTTCCTACAATACCTTATCTGTACTTGTAAAGAAAAACTCAAAATAACGTGTTTGCTTTGAGCAGAACCTTTCATGTGCAGACCTGTGGCCATGAAAGAAATGTGTAGAAATATTAAAACATGTCTTGTGACGGTTGATGAAAATGAAGATGATGGAGATAGCGGTTGATTTGGTATAAAGCTTGTTGCACTGGTACACACGGTTCAAGTCCAGCCCCGAGGTTAGGGGAGTGTAGGCGTGCCCTTAAAAAAGTACACTATCTGTATGCGTCTGTTTCAAGTCAAGAGACGGTAACGCAGTGTTTGTCGTTTGTTTCTATATACTATACTTGTTTCTTTCTTATTTATTTTGTACATTAATCAGGCCGTTAGATTTTTTGTTTGTTTTACATTATTCATTTTGGGAATTGAAGATTATGCAGTATGAATTTTACTCATTGTTGAAGCCCGTACGGGACCTATAATTGTTTTATGGTCTCATTGGGATAGTTGTCTCATTTGCAATCACATCATGATCTTCTTTTTTTTGTATATGGAATACTTTTGAAGTTTGTGGTACGTTTCAAGCGAAAAAAGGGGGGATATAGTTGCAAAACCTATAATGTAATAGATATTAACCAAAGTTAAATACACAACAAAAGATAATACTATGGTAGCAGTAATAATTGTGAAAAAAAAAACCAAAAGCAACGAGTAGTCTATAAAAAAAACCTGAAGTATCCGCAAATTCAATTTGAGGTCATATTTGACTGTAGTGTTCTTTGGCTTTGGTTTGATACCTCACCCACTATGATAGTTTAAAAAATAATTTTAGAGTATTGTCTTGCATGACACTTGATTTTTACCTGAAATTGATATTTTTCATAAGGTTAAGGTGCTCTAAACATTTTATAGGTTGAAAACTTGATTTTTGAAGTTTTGTTAATAAAACGTCGTTTTAGGATTTTTTTTGATAAAAAAAATCTCAATGATTAAGGTTTATGTATAATAACAAACATTACTAAAGCCAAAACGGTATCATTTGTAATTAGGTAGAGTTTAAAATAGAAAAAAATGTCAAAATTGAAACCATCTCAAATTTTCACAGATTTTTGCATATGACCTTTGACCTCAATTCAAAAAAAAATGTGACCATATCAAGTTCTGACGACAGGCATATTATTATAGTACACGATTTCCTCTTTCCAATGATATATTATGTAGGTGTGTGTTCGGTGGGGAGATTAAATTCAAAAAAATCTGCCTTCAGTCACCGCACTATTTGTCATAACAATTTATATGCATAGTGCCTAAGGTTTTGATATACAAATTAATATTTTGTTACTACCCTCCATTCTCTCTGAAACAGTCTTTACACATACAATAATCTTGTATTTCTTGCATTTTAAACTTTATGGTTGTTTTTGTAGATTTAATGTTAGAGATGTCATTGTGTTTTTTTGCAGGAAAGTAAAATCTTATTGGATTATTCTGTTATAACATATGTTTTTGTGATATACTGTCACATTCAGAATATAGGGTCAGTAAATACATGCAGGGTATCTGACAATTTCAATGAAATTCGTGTTTCTCTCATAAAATTGAAAATTGAAATGAGGAATATTTCAAAGGGACAACAACTTGACCAAAGAGTAGACAACATATAGCTTTAAAGATTAATCTCTTTTCTCTATCTTAATTAAAGTTTTATAAGAAAAAAATTAAAGTCAGTTTAATAAATTCTTTATTGCACTGCAGTTAATGTTAAACAGACCATTGTGAAAGTTTTGTTGCTTTTACATATAAAATAGTCTCTTCCTTAAATAACATCATATTTTCTAATATTTATGTGTTTTACCTTAACACCTTTAAAAAATTTCTTTGTTAAAGAAACAATGTCCTGGTTACCAAACAAATCACTTCCTCTGGACTTCTTCCCTCCATAATCTAACACAGCATGAACCATCTACAAGAGAAAATTTAACAATTAACCATTTGATTTACGGTATCTTGTGAAAGTTATTTGTAAACTTAATACAATCCCCTTCCCTTTCATGAATATGTCCTACCGAATTAGACTATTTACCGGATTTGTCATCACATGTGGAGCAGGATCTGCTTATCCTTCCATAGCACCTGAGATCACCCCTAGTTTTTTGGTGGGGTTTGTGTTGTTTATTCTTTTGTTTTCCATGTTGTGTCATGTGTGCTGCTGTTTTTTTGTCTTTTTCATTTTTAGTTATGACGTTGTCAGTTTGTTTTAGATTTATGAGTTTGACTGTCCCTTTGGAATCTTTTGTTCTTCTTTAATAAAGGTTACCTCCTCCTGGTCAATTCTGGTCACCTTATTGACTGTATATGCAGGTCATTTTTTAATTTAATATATTAATTAGCTAAAACAAACAATGTTTGAATTCAAAAACTCAAAAGAAAAAGTCTTCTGGTTAATTATCCTTATGCAAAAGTTTCAAAGTTGGTAGACATTGACTCAGCAGGTACAGCCAAATAATTTCCATGGAAATGGGATGTGCAAATGCTATAATAATTTCATATCAAATACAATTGATCTATCACTAGTAGTTAAATTTGAACTTATCACAAACTTTCACATGTATACTATAAAGCAAAAGTTTCGAAGACAATAGACCATGACTAAGGAGCTGTCCAATTATTTCTCCATGGCAATGAGATGTGCTAATACAACTGCATACTAAGTTTCATTGAACTACTAGTACATGTAGTGCTTCCACTTAAACTGACTTCATCACAAACGAAGTGCATTGTTGACTCAACTGTCATTGCTCAAACATGATACTGTATTCCCACTTTTTCAAATTCATGTGTTTAGATAAATACTTGGTTTTTATCCTGTTATACCTAATTTTATGGCACAAAACGATGTTCAGCTAAAATTTTAACAACTTTTAAAAATGATTTGAACATAACATACATTGTAAAGTACATGTTATTAATACAGCTTTTTAAATTATAATGTTTACCATTCTGAGTCTGTCACTGACACCCCTCTTCCGCAAAGCATCAACTAATCCTGATACATCATTGTTACTATGGCTTTCGTATCTCAGAGCATACAACATAACTAAACGTAACATATCTATATGCTGAATTTTCTCAGAAGCTATTAAAGTTTTGATTCTCTGTAAAAAAAAATTCAAATTCAACACTCATAAAAAGGATTTTTCGCAATATTGCAAACTAAATTGCATTTTAGTCTAAAATGACAAAATGGCAATAAAAATGCATGCAATAATTTCTGAATTTACAGTTATCATATTTATTTATTCTCAGTTTTATTATTTTCAAATATTTGAAACAAATTTTGTAATTAAAAAAAAAGTTAAAAAACAAACAATTAATGTGTTTGGGAAACAAACTTATATCAAATAAATTGGCCTTTTAAACTTTTTTGGATTCGAGCGTCACTGATGAATCTTTTGTAGACGAAATGCGCGTCTGGCGTATATACAAAATTTAGTCCTGGTTTCTATGATGAGTTTATTTATTGTATATGATAAGACAATTCAAAATCAAGTTCAGAAATGTTACAGCAAGGTAAATAGGTTTTTGTGTCAGTCTGAATTGAGGATCAGAAATCTCCCATATATGTATCAGAAACTATATTCTCCAAAGAAATCATAGTGACCATATTTCTTTTCAACCTATGTGATTCAACCCATGATTAATCTAGTTCTAAGATTTACCTGTAATATTGCTGAGTGATCTCCTTGACAGACTATATCTTGCTCTAGTTCAGAGACTTCTAGTAGATGATGTTTGTTTGTAAGTCTAGATAACTCTCCTACGACTGTTACATGCTTGGATACTGTTCCAGACATTTTCTTAAATTGTGGATATTGTTCTAAAAATTGCTGGAAAATGAAAAACCAATACAGGTTAGTTTTGTATATTTTTCTAGCTAAGTGATATTTCTATAAAACACAATGTACAGACAATTTATTTCCACCACTAATTACTTAAAAAATTCTGAAACACCCACCATCTATGAATCTAAACTCCATTTCTTAATAAAAATATCAAATCTGGAAAAAATATTTAATCTTTGAAAACTGATTCTGTAAATTTCAACTTATTTAAGCCTTTTACAAACATTTACTGTTTAACCCCGCCACATGATTTATGTAAGTGCCTGTCCCAAGTCAGGAGCCTGTAATTCAGTGGTTGTCGTATGTTTATGTGTTACATATTTGTTTTTCGTTCATTTTTTACATAAATATGGCCATTAGTTTTCTTGTTTGAATTGTTTAACATTTTCTTATCGGGGCCTTTTATAGCTGACTATGCGGTATGGGCTTTGCTCATCGTTGAAGGTCGTATAGTGACCTATAGTTGTTAATGTCTGTGTCATTTTGGTCTTTTGTGGATAGTTGTCTCATTGGCAATCATACCACATCTTTTTTTTTCTTTTTTTTTTCTTTTTATGAACATTGAGCTTGTTATGAATTTTGATTGATTGAAATTTAATAACAACATCTTTTTTAATCTTTTCGCTATTGAGCATGAAAGGAAAAGCAAACATAACTCATGATGTAGTAAACCAAATCCTTTTTTTTTGAAAACCTCAAATATGACAATTTGCTTTTAAACACCATCCACCTGTTTAAATAAATACATTCTAAACAAACCTTCATATCACTGATAGATTCTATTTTTTCATGACTTTTAGATTTAGTTTGGAACTCATCCATTAGGTCTTTAATGTTGTTTCCAATTTCACCAAAATTACTATACATGTTCTGAAAAGACAAATAAAAAAAAATTACATCAAATAAAAAGTTACAAGATTTGACAAAAGTTTTTATTACTTTTAAGTCAATCATACTATAAAAGACTATTTTATCACTTATAAGACACACAAAGAAGTAAAGTATTGTCATTACTTTGTTGACTATTTTCATCAAGCTTTAGAAAGTGTACTGGTATTCATATACACCTTATCGCTAATCCCGGCTGACCCGGCCGCTTGAACTTTTGACGCATACAACAATCACTTTTCCATTGTGGCGTCAGATATTTTGTTTTGTGACGTCAAAAAAATTTACATGAACCTGTGTGATATCTAGTAATGGCGGACAAATAGCGATAAGGTGTATTGTGTGGTTTCATTTATTTTCCCGGATATCAGTTTTCGTGGATTGAGGAAAACTTGCGTTTTCGTGGATATTTAATTTTGTGGTTTAACATTCTCTGTATATAAAGTTTATATAAAATTTGTTATTCGTTGAACATTTGAATTCATGGTTCTTCTGTACCCAAAAAAACACACGAAAATTGGTAATAAATGAATAATAATGAATCCATAGTAAACAGATTGTAGAAAATAATGTTAATGCTAAATATCATTTTGCAATCTACAATGTTATGATACTCCAAACTATAGCTAAATCAAAATGAGCATGTATAATTAACAATAGTATATATGTCATTATACAATGTTTTTGTAAAAAAAAAAATGACATTATGTGGATATGCATACTGATTGCCAATGAAACAACTATCCACTATAGATCAAATGAAATGAATGTTAGCAATTAAAGGCAATGCAAACATACAGATTTTTACACTGTAAATTCAGAAATTATTGCATGCATTTATTTTTGCGATTTTTTCATTTTAGATCAAAATGCAATGTTATCATTAATTTTTGAGATATTGAGAAAAATCCTGTTTAATTCATGTAAAAAATATCAAAATTAGAGGTTAAAATTATTGCTATTATAACCCTGTCGCATTTTTCGCAATAATAAAAAACATCGCAATAATTTCTGAATTTTCAGTAATTAGAAAAACTCATATTGTATATTAAAATGAAAAAATATGAATCAATTTAATTGAGAAAACTAATTGTACTTACATTTGCATAAAATTCATCATGTTCAGGAGACAGAACAACTTCCTGTAGTTCTTTACTTATACCAGGAACATTACTGAGGTTTATTCTGCTATTAGCAATACCTATCAACTCATGTACCATGGCTTGGTATGTCCACTTAAAAAAAAATATCACATATATTCTATTCTATAAACATGATGAATATAGATTCTTCCACTGCATCAAGTGTGATACGATATTCTATCCACTCGAGAAAGTTAAATTTTCAAATTTAAAACTTGAGGCTTGCTGAGCATTATAAATATTTAAAATTTTTAACTGTCGAGAGTGGATAAATATCGTATTACACGAGATTTGGTGGTGGAATCTGTTTCTCTAATGATTTTCAAATAATAAGCAGGCAAAATTTTTCCTTCTTTTTGAGTGATCTGCAAAATAATGTGTTCTTTCTAAGTGACGTCATCAGACATGGTCGCCTGTTTTCATGCCGTCACAATAGGGAATTCAGAGGAAAACAAGAAAATTTGACGTCGTAATCCGATTTTAACCAATGAAGAACTGAGATCAAACTAACCACACGTTAATTAAAAAATTTTTATACAATGGGTGCAGAAAGGGATAAATTGACGAATTAGAGAAAACAAATTTAATACATTAAAACAATCTAAAACTTATACTGCAGAATTTTTTTATTAAGTACAAAATAAATATATTCTGTATAAATTATGTTATTTTTTTTAAATTATAGGTACATGTATACAATTAAAGTTGTGGTAATTGAAATATTTTAGAAAGATGAATGTAATATGCAGTATTTAGTGGCAATAGGGAAAATTATATGAAAAATATTTTATTTACAAATATATAAATATTGCCTTTCAGATTAACTTCATATTGATGAGTGGCCTGATGGGGGGTCTCATCATGATTCACAGAAAATGAATTCCCATGATCAGGGATCACAAAAATATAAAAAAAATCTGTAGAAAAACGAATCACAATAGCAAAAAATGTACCGCGATCACAAAGAACACAAATAACCCATCAGGCCCCTCATTGATAGTTACATATATACTATTTAATTTTTAATTTTTAGGTGTTACATATAGTAAGGCTAGCAGCGTACATAAGACACAAAAGTTATTGAAAAGATTTGCATTTCTTTGTTTGTTCTGCTTTGCATTTTTTTTATAAGTCCAAAGTTTTGTTGTTGCTACTTTAATTTATCTTTAATAACATAAACACATGCTAACAAAGACATGACAAATATCAAGCTGAAAAAGTAAATCAAACTTCAATTGGTTAGAAAAAACATAAAAATAGTCCATAAAGCTCATTAGCAATGCTAAATAAGAAATATTATAGCATTCATGATCATTTTTATCTGATAAAAAGGAAACCTTAAGGTGGTAACTAACACTACAGGGAGATAAATCTATAAAATCAGCAAAACGTTTAAAGGAAATATTAAGCTTCTCAATGATCAAAATTAGCGTTTGTCAAAATGTTATATATCCAATGAAATTTTTCAGAAAAAAGTGTGTGGTTCAAGTTTTTTTTAAGTTTTATCATTTTTGTTAGGGACGACATCAAAAGTTCAATGTAGGATAAAAAACTTAATTCACATAGTTTTTTCTCTGATCCCCCCCCCCCCCCCCCCCCCTCTTAACTTAATTTGGGAAAAATTGATTTACCAATAGGGATATATGTAAAAATCGATTTTAAATATACAAAACTTGCAGAATTTTAACCCCCCACCCCCAAACTATTTGATTTAAGTTTTTTATCCTACATCAATCTTTTGATGTCGTCCCTTAAAGGTTCAAAGTAAATATTTTGTCAAAATTTTATTAAATTAAATAAGTCAAATTAATTTAAGTCAAGGTGTTTGGTACCACCTTAAGTAGATTAAACAGATTTCTTAATCTTTGACTAATGTCTGGTTACCTGATTCAGAATAGGAGTAACAGCATCATCTCTCCTATCAAGTATTAACAATATAGGGGCTACATCGGTTTTCCTGAACTCAAATAATGCTGCTTCTTTATTGATTGTTTGCTGAAATAAAGACAAATTGTTATTTTGATAATTATTGGAATATAACAAAGAGATATATTAAAAACTAAATGTCAAAGATAACCTGACAACACCAGTACAAAAAACTATAATAATAAAAAGACAAGTCCACAATTCAATACACAGTAAACTAAAGTCTGAGCAACAAGAACCCCACACTAGTAGCACCCATCATGTTGGTGAATACAAATTCTGTAAATGGTCTAACTTGCTGGTGGGTATCAATGTATCATAGAGATCTAAGTGTAACACAGGATTAGCAGATTTTTATTAAGCATTACATGTGAAAGTCGAATAATTAAGCATAAAAATGGGAAACCAATTCTGACGGGACACAGGAAATTACATGCGCTATAATGGCAACAAGAAGGAGGATAAGGGATTCTCACTAAACAATAAGACTATGTTTTACATTTGTCATTTTGAGGCCTTTAATAGCTTGCTGTGTGGTATGAAATTTGTTCATTTTTGGTGAGCATATATTGACCTACAGTTGGTACCTAGAACGACATCTGGTAATTGTGTATCTGGTTGACAGTTGTCTCCTTGGCAATCATACTACATATTTGTATGTTCAAATAGTTCTGATTTAGACTTACCCTGACACTCTCAGCAAGTCGTCTGGCTGTTTCTGATGAATTCTGGTATCTTATCATTGGACATTTCTTCAGTGACAACAGTACTGATGTTAAACCCTGTGTACTTCTAGCTAGTGAATCTGTTGACCAATTCAGACCCTAAATCATAAATATTTTTTTTCTAATGATTGACAAGTATATTTTACCATTGCCTGCATAAGTTGTATTTGTGTACACAAATCAAGCTTTTTATATACCTTTATGTTATCAACCTTTTGATTTTATGTTTATGATAGGAAGATTTTCTAACAACTGTTTTGCAATAATTTACCTTTCAGTATAAGCTGATTCTCATAAATTTTAACTGCATGCTAAGTTTTGAATGTCTACCCCCAAATCTGTGCTTGCTTCAATGTCAAAAAATTTCAAAGTTTTGACATTGAAGCAGGTTCAGCAGTAAATAATTTTCTTAAAACTAACATTTATATAAAAATAAGGAGATGTGGTATGCTTGCCAATAAGACAATATTTCATCTAAGATTTACATTCTTGCTTCTAGCGGACACTTTTTGGTAAATTTTTAATTTGACTAAATCAACTAAATACATCATTTATAATGTTTTTAAATTCACAAACCTGACAACATCCGTTAATATTTAAGGTAAATAAATGTGGACTGACAGCAACATAGTCTCCAAAAAATTCCTGCAATACAATAATATATGCATTCTAAGCAAATTTTATCTTCAATGCATGTCTACTAAACATAGTTACATGATTCCAATGACAAAAGTCAGATATAACCAATAGTGTTTTTATACTTTGTGGCATGAACTACTTGGAAAGTTAGTTTTTCTTTATGGATATTTATTTTTGAGGTTTTCAAAAATTTGCTAGTTCAAGTCTTGTATATAGGTCCAAATATCAATAAAAACTCATTTGATTTCTTCTTTTTGCTTCCTATATTATTGTCATAATCTGCTCTAAAAGGTAAAAATTTAAAAACTACTGTAATAAGTGTTTTTGAAAAGGTTTTGGTATAAATATTTTCATTTGGACAGCCTGAAAATCCAGTACCTATATCGACAGTATTTTCTCACTTTTGCAACTAAAATATTGTTTGCTTTGAAATATTTAATATTTTGTTTAGAACACAATATTGTTGACCTTCTTTACCTGAACTTCCCTCACAACCTCTTGGTCATCTGCCTCGGCTAATACTTTGACATCTTGTTTGCTTATTACATTACTAAAATCTGAAACAATAAAAGTTTATATTATTTTCACTGTCAATAGCTGTAAAATTTTTGTTTCGCAATATGTCGCTTAGATATTTTGTATATTTTATCGTATAGTTTATACGGTTTTAAATCTCACCCTGCTAAGACGAACAATTTTCTTTGTAAGAGTTATCTCCCTATTCACTGTTTATCATCTGTGTGCATCTCCTTCGTAACAAAACAAGATAGCGACAAAATTCTTTTTACAAATTGTTCGTTACATCCTCAGTAATTTTTGGCGTATTTGGATCGAAGCGATTCAATGAAATTTTATAGGAGTTATCTGCCTTTACAAAATAAATTTGTCGGTATGTTTTTTTAACTCATAAACAGTTAACCGTATAACCCTGGAATGTTTTTATTTGCGACTCCTAGGTCCGAACTAAGAAAATGAGGTCAAGGTCAAAGGTCAAGGTCAAGTTCTTAATTGTGACTTTTGATTGTTTTTGCATTTTCTCCGACATTTTGAATGATACATATATAAGAACAAGTGCAAAATGTCTGCTTTATTGTAATGAAGATATGCTAGATTTAGTCTTATACAATTAAATGGCATCTTATAGGAGTTGGTGCCCCTGAAATGTCTTGATATGAGGTTATTTGATTATAACTTCAATTAAGTTCATTATAAAGGCATTTGACCTTATACAAAAGGTTAAGAGACAAATGACCTTGAAAAATGGCTACCAGAAGTGACCTTGAGAAAACCGGAAGTAGTTTTTTTTGCAATTTTTTCACATATAAGTACTCAGAATCCATCTATTTTGTCATATCGATGCATAAACTGATTACTGAAGACTAAAAATGACTTCCAACAAACCGGAAGTGGCCAATTATCTCCCATTCTACATACAAAAGTATATAGCAACTATATATTTTTGGAATCATTGTGAAAGAAGCTATCATATGAGACCGGAAGTGATATTCATTTCACCGGAAGTAGCATATTATCTCCCTGACATCACTCAAAAATATCATTAAACCATTATTTATCGCATCAGTATGGAGAAATTATCTTATCAAAATTTCTTTGATGTGGAAAGACTTTCAATTGTTCTCTGAACAATTGGTTTTTAATTTAAATTTAAAGTTAGGCAAATATGATTTTATTTATTTTGGCGTTTGTTTTCATAAAGTTTGAAAAGGTTATCATGGTTATGGGTCTGTATTTTGATAAATATATACTAACCAATTATCATAATTTAGAACTATTATTTGCATTATTACCTGCACTGAAATTACTTACAAATATAATATAAACCATATTTAGACATTCTTAGCTCTTGTGCTAATAGTTCTACATTTTCTTTGGTTGGTCTAACAAAAGCAATGCATTTCAAATGCTTCATGGTTTCCCTGCCTGCAGAGTCTAATCTTTCAAATAAGTATACTTCTTTCTGTAGAATTTCTGACTGTGCATAAACCATACTGACAATGCTGGTCTGTAAAAATCAAATACATAAAAGTAGTCATGGTAATTGTGTCCAGAACAGTACTGGTAATGACTTTAATTGAGAGAAACCACAGTCGCCTGAAGATTTCATATGTATAGGGAAACAATGGGGGAAATAAAATATTTCCCCCATTTTTTCGCTATAATTATGAAATCTTCGGGCGACTGTGGAGAAACATTTTAATAAACTTTAAGTTTAAGTGTTCTGTATGTGTAAAAGGTGATTTCTGGACAGTCAAATAATAACAAGTCCATTTCATCTTAAGGGTTCTTTATTCATGATGTAATCATATAATTATAAACCCAGTCTGTGGAACTGAGTTTAAATAACTTACATCGACAGTCTAACTAATACATTGTGTACTAACAGTAACGATCTTCATACTTCTACAGTAATGGTAACAGAGGTTCACATCAAATATGGTTCATATAAAGTCATGATGTCCTGTTCCAGAATGAATTCCATCACTATACTAATCCATAGAACTTATGGAACTACTAATCAAACACAATATACAGTCTATGAGCACAAAATGCATCAAAACATACGAATATACAAAGATCACAACAAAGACATTAATCCTCCATTACTGTTTTCAAAACTACCACCAAAACTGGGGGCAAGGCTCTATATAAACCAATCAGAATACAAGCTGAAGAAAAACTATACACTCTAATGAACAGTGAGTACTGATAGTAAAATCTGCAAATGAAAGAATATAATTAATGGTGTCTCGGAATAACCTTTAAAACATAATATGAGGCAGGCATTACCTGTGAATGGGGATGAAGTTTGTTTAAATTAATTTTTGTAACTTAAATATTTGTTAAAAAAAGAAACGGAAATACCGTAACGTTTCCGATTTTGGTTCTGTTGTTAGGGATTTTACTTGTGATGTTATTTAAGTTATGACGTCGTGTTCAATGTAAACAAAGAAACACAATGCATTAGGTAACGTTTATTCATACCAAAGACAAAGAATGATTAAAAATGAAATATATATTGGTATTGTGTTCCTTGAGTTCCAATATTTTACTAGACTAATCAAAGTCTCACGACAACAAGACTGGAAGAAGGAAGTAGAGTTATGTGTTCTGCGCAGAAACGGAAATTAAAAAACGCGACAAAAAAAAATTGAACGATTTTGAGTTCATTAGTACAATGAAAAATTCAGGAAATTTTCCCGATTTTTTTTTTTTTTTTTTATTGAATTTTCTACTGTAATAGGGGACTTACTCCCCATATAAAATATATAAATGATTAATATGATAAAAATCCACACTACCACATATGTATTGTCACCAGGTCACATTCTTGGTTACTTCATGTAATGCTGCTATCTTATTTAGATTCCAATAAACATTCCATTGTTATATTCATTTGTAATATTACACATGTTAAATTTATAACAAAAAACAGACCATTCTTTGTACATGTTCATGTGAATCTGATGCAAAAATTATCACAAATTATTTGGTAAACTAATAATCATGATAATAATATCAATTTTGTGACATCCATGACATCAGGACCTTCTGGCAGAGGGTTTTCAGAATCTTTCTATTGAGACCTATTCATTCCAAATAATGTCAAACTTATTGTTCTTTTAAACGTCATATATTTTGTTCCCATCAATCATTTTAAAAAATCCTACTGAATAACCCTGTGATTTGTCTACATTTTTTGTTGATTTACTCACAGTGTCTTTATCCATCAGCAAAACTTTCATTCCAGGGCCACTGTCTTCAATCATTTTACTGATATACTGCTTTATAGCTAAAATAACATTCATTTTCTCTGTTTATATAGTACCACAATAAAAATGAAAATTTTTGACAGTTTTGACAATTTGTACACCGGACGCTGAATAACTATTCTAAAATTAAAACCGACCGGATGAGGCCTGATTATCCGGAATTGAAATGTGTTGGTACAGATCAGGTAAATAAAAAGATTAACAAACACATGACCCACTACCCCAAGGCTGAAGCCCACCAAAAAATGAATAAATGGGGTGATGACTTATATCTCTGCAGTATTTAGTGATGAGACAGCAACCCAAAAATTAAGAATAGACAGGTTTCATCACAATACATGTATTTCAAGCTCTAAACATCCTGAGTTTTTTTGTTAGAACAGTTGCATTTGAATTAATTTAAAATAAAGTATAAAGGACCTGTCATAAATACCAACTTCTCCAAATAAATAAAAACATCAAGATGGGTAAACATGACCTGTCATAACCAGTTTCATAACACTTAAGGTTTCTGGCTTTGTTAAGGTACATTATTATGACAGGGTTAGGCTAATTATAATACCAGTATTATAAATGATATAAGAGATTTGAGCCCTCTGGTTTTTAATCTCAATCAGTCATGTCAGTAGAATAACAAATAATCGGACAACAGAACAATCTCAAACTCACCTATACATGTAGTCCGAGATTACTAGAATTGACGTCCAACGGCTGTTTTACCAGACAAGCTGGGGCCTTGGGACGGCCCAAGCTTGTTTGGCAAAACAGCTGTTGGACGTTAGAGTAATCTCGGACTACTATACATGATACATGTACAAATACATAGGCCAGGTTAAATAACAGACTGAAAGATTTCCAGTTTTAGTATAGATCAAAAAGATTGAAGATTGTCCTTGTAACAGCAGTCTGCAAGGTTAACCACTAGTCCAATGCCCCAGACTAGTAAAATTTCATTCAGACTAGTAAGTTTTTGCAAAATTTTGTTTGGTCCAATAAGAAAAAATGTCAGAATATTGGTCTTCGGACTAGTAGTTGAAAAAGTTTTTGGTGCAGACTGTAACAGTTATTGTTTCAATGTAGATTAATTATCATGATTATCATCCACGATCATCCACAGGATATCAATATTTGTGTATTTTATGGATATTGCAGTAACCACAAATTCAAACATGCAAACATCATAAACATGGCAAAGAAATACACACAAATGCTCCTCAAGCCAAAAAAAATAGTAATTTCACAAAGAATGAATGATTTCACATGTTCAGTAAATCATAGATTTAATAGCCACATGGCTATTATATCTATGAGTAAACAAAGATTATTTAACATACTCTGCAATAGTATACATGTACATGGTATACAATGTATGTATTTATATTAAGTTTATAATTTATGTCTTTTCAGGTGATTAAGTTGTTTGAAGAAACAAAGAGAATATAACAGTAATGGTTCTTATGAAGCGTTTCTATAGTCGTTTTAAACATTTTAATAGGTGGACTATATTGAGATGTTTTCATGTATCACAGTCAGTTAATTGTGTTAGAGTAAGATTTGCTCCCTCTCCTACTGGTCAACTTCATCTTGGATCATTACGAACTGCATTATACAATTTTTTATTTGCAAAGGCTAACAATGGCAAGTTTATTCTGAGAATTGAGGATACTGACCAGACAAGGAAAGTTTCAGGGGCTGTAGAAAACTTGTGTAATATTCTTCAGTGGGCTTCTGTTCATCCAGATGAAGGTCCATTTTCGGGTGGAGATTGTGGACCATATGTACAGTCAGAAAGGCTTCACTTGTACCAAAAATATATTGAGACTTTGCTGGAGAATGGTACTGCTTACAAATGCTTTTGCAGCCAAAAACGTTTAGATTTGCTGAAGAAAGAAGCATTGAGAAATAGGGAAACTCCTAGGTATGATGGCAAGTGTCGCCATCTATCAGATGAAGAAAGGCAAGACAAATTACAGCAAGGGATACCATATGTAGTCAGATTAAAACTTGTACAACTCGCTGAACCTTTTGAAGATTTGATATATGGACCTATAGAAATTGATTTAACCGAAAACGAGGGGGATCCAGTCCTAATGAAAACTGACAATTATCCTACCTACCATTTTGCAAATGTTGTGGATGACTATCTTATGAAAATTACTCATGTTTTACGAGGAGTAGAGTGGCAGCTATCAACCCCAAAACATTTAATGATATACCAAGCATTTGGTTGGACACCACCAAAATACGCTCACTTACCTCTTATAATGAATAATGATGGAACAAAATTATCCAAACGCCAGGGAGATATACATGTCGAACATTTTATGAAGTTGGGATATTATTCAGACGCATTATTAAACTATATCACTCTTCCAGGAGGTGGATTTACAAAGGGAGATAACGAGGTTCTGAAACTTGACGAGTTGGTAAAAAATTTTGATATAAGTACAGTGAAGAGATCATCTGGTAGACTTGATCCAGCACATTTAGATAGACTAAATCAGTTGTTTATTCAGAGAAAAATAGCTGATGGGGAAATGAATGAACTAACTGAACAAATAAGAAAAATAGTTATGAGAAAGTATTCTGGAAACATTTCTTTAGATGATTTGTCAACTGAATACTTGGAGCAAATAATGTGTTGGTGTCAAAACAGAATTAGCCGTCTGGATGAACTAGCTGGCAGTGATTTTGAGTTCTTATGGCTTAAGCCTGATAAGATCGATATTTCAAATATAGATATTTCTAATCCTTCAGAAGTGTTACAATCATGTATAGAATGCGTTAAAAATATGGATACATTTGATGAATCCAGTGTTGGGTCTGAAATGAAAAAGAATGCTAAAAGCATGAAGGTAAAATTTGCTCCATACATGAAATTCTTAAGAATGTGTTTATCAGGATTAAAGGAAGGTCCATCTGTTGGAGAGATCATGACAGTACTCGGAAAATCAAAAACTTTAGAGAGACTTAAACATGCAAGTTGTAATTGTGAACAGAAGGAATCAAGAACTAGAACTGAAAGCTAATCTTACTTGTTTGTTCAGTGTATGTTTGAAAAGTTCCAGTGTACTACAAGAAATTATTACTAAATGTTGATAATGTATAAATCATTTCTTAATTCTTGAGTATCAATATAAAATTCCAGAAAAGCTCATTTTGTTTCATGTCTGTTATATTTGGTTTTTCATAGATGTTAAAAATTAGGTTGTTAGTTTTCTTTTTTTTCATGTTGGGGATTCTTATAGGCGACTATATGGTATTGGTTTTTCTCATTGTTGAAGACCTTACATCGCATATCATTGCTTAAATCCAAATAATTTGAATTCTGGATAGTTGTCATATTGTCAATCATACCACATCACCTTTATGTTTTTGTGATGCATACAAATTATTTTATCAGAAATTTTATTGGGATTTCATTGGTAAAAGTTGTAATTCAACATCAATGTTTACTTATTCTAATAATTTCTGAAATATATTAAATATGGGGATGTGGTATTCCAGCAAATGAGAGTATCCTCTATCAAATAACCAGGCAAAATTGCATTGCCAATAGACAACTATCTACCATTTAACATGTACCACGATTGCCAACGAGACTACTATCTACCATTAAACATGTGGCATGAATGCAATTTCCGACAATGAGAACTATATCATATAACATGTTTCATAATTGCCATTGAGTCACACTCTACTATAGAAAATGTGGAATGGTTGATTTGACCATTTGACAATTATAACCCTCATACATATGGCATTATTGCTGATGAGACAAATAAAACTATCCATTATAGAGCATGTGGTAAGACTGTTAATTAGACAATTATCTACCATATAACATATCAGATAATTGCCAATGTACCAACACTCTACTATCTGACTATAGAACCTGTGACAAGATTGCTTGTTATTTAACTAATGACCATAACATGTGGCAGTATTGCAAATGAAACAACTATCTAACATAGAACATGTTGAATGATTGCCAATGAGTCAAGGCTCTAATATTTCGAAACCTGCAGCAAGATTGCTCTACCATAAACATTTGGTCTAATAGATGATTAGACAAGTATCTACCATGAGTCAACACTCTACTAAAGAATCTGTGACAAGATTGCTAATTATCCAACTATCTACCATAACATGTGGCATAATTTCTAATGAAACAACTATCTATGATAGAATATGTCAGATGATTGCCAACGAGTCAACACTATACATTAGAACCTGGGGCAAAATTGCTAATAATCAACTAGTGACCATAACTTTGCATAATTGTCAATGAGACAACTATCTTCAATAGAGTATGTTAAATGATTGCCAACGCTGTCATTTAGAACCTGCGGCAAGATTTTCACTACAACGTGGCATAATTGCCAATGAGACAACTATTTACCATAGAACATGTCAAAAGAAAGCTAATGAGTCAAAAACGCTCTATTTATAAAAAAAAGATGTGGTATGATTGCCAATGAGACAACACTCCACATGAGACCAAAAGGACACAGAAATTAACAAGTATAGGTCACCGTACGGCCTTCAACAATGAGCAAAGCCAATACTGCATAGTCAGCTATAAAAGGCCCGGAAATGACTAAAGAACCTGCAGCAATGAGCCAACTATCTACCAAAAAACATGTTCCATGATTGCCATTGCCACTAATGAGAATACTTTTGATCATATACCATGTCACATGAGTGCAAATGAGTCAATATGAAAAATAAAAGATGTGGTATGATAGCCAATGAGAAAACTCTCCACATCTGACCAAATGACACAGAAATTAACTAATATAGGCCAATGTGCATGTGTGGCCTTCAATAATGAGTTATGTTTAACACTAGTAGTAACTACCAAAGAACATGTGTCAAGATTGGTGACATAGTTCATCTTGTGGCACACGACATATAAATAAGCATGAAATTTTACTTATAGCTGTTTAACTTCTACCCATATATATACAGTAAAGGATGAGATTAATTTTGTGGATTTACAAAATAAAATAACAATGTGAAAAATTAACCAATAAAGGATGTGGAATTCAAAGCAGAAAATATATACTGACCGACTTTAGAAACGCAACACTAGATTATTTTTTTGTTATTTTTGAATGAATGTGTCACTGTCAAAAGCAATGACTGCCTGATACAAAAGCCAAATGATTGGTCAGAAAGGTCAACAATTTCTGTCTGACATGTTTTGGGCTCTGTTTTACATCTTCTGATTTTGCATTTGTTCAACCCTATAATAATTGGTTTTGGCAATTATGCGGTTGGAACTTGAGGGCTTTAAAGGTTTTCCTTCAGACGATTTTTTGGCAATTCAGTTGATAGGAAACATTTATGGCATGAATCTGTACGCAATGGCACACGGCAATTTGATTAGCAGTTGACGTTGTGGCCGTAAGCATGTCTGGCAAATGACGTTGTGTAATCAAATTCTGTTGACGTTTCATTGCAACTACACGTTGATCTGTTCATTGATGGCCAGCAACAAATCTTGTCTACTTGTATCGTTGTCGGAAGGACAGTAAGACGAGTTTCTGAAGTCATACAGTATGGTTGCAGCACGTTTATGTTGTCATCTTTGCAGTAGTCGTAAGTAAGGGCTAATTCAGTTTTTTATTTCTCAGTCTTGGCAATATGGAGATGCAACATTTTTTTACTGATTTAAGTGAGGTAAAGGATTGAAAGAACTGTTTTACAAAGCAAAACAAACAAACAATCTTTCATCATGTTCATGGGTCCAAATTTCGCTTTAAGAAATTCATGCGACTTCAAAAATTTGGTATGTTCAATAACCACAGGTAAGTCAGATTTTGATTTTTTGTAAAGAGAAAGAAGTATGATAAGCATAAAATGTAGTTGTAAGAGAATCAACAAAATGAGTGTTGCGTTTTTAAGGTCGTTCAGTATAATATAGTTTGGCTAGTCTTCTTTGATAGTCTGTACAGTGGCAAGTTTGCTTTTGAATTAATACAACTGTGCTGCTAGCTTTTACGGTTTTGATAATGTGTATGAAATACTGTAAATTCAGAAATTATTGCTTGCATTTATTATTGCGATTTTGTCATTTTAGACTAAAATGCGATTTTAAATTTTGCGATATTGAGATCCTGTTTAATTCATATAAAAAAAATCAAATTGAGAGTTTAAATTTTTCGCAAGTATAACCCTGTCACATTTTTTGCATAATAAAAACATCGCAATAATTTCTGAATTTACAGTAAGACAACCTGATTAGTATATCTGTAGTGAATTAGACATGAAATATTCAAAAAAGTCTGATGCCAAATATGGGGGATGACGATACCAGAATATTATGAATTATTTGTTGAGGCAAACTTAAATTAAAAGACAAAAGTAGAAAGATTTATTGCATAAAAAAAATAATTGACAACAGATATTTGAGACATCTACATTAACTCATTTGATGGTTTTAGTAAATTACAGGTTGCACATGTAAGCAATAATTATGTATGAAAGTATAAATATTTTGCATCCTAATGGTAAATCGTAAAACACAGGTTGTTGTAGCAAGCATAGATTAAAACAACATTGGTCCTTTTGATTGCATGTGACACCTTAAGGCACAACAATTACCTATATTTTCATAGTTTATACAAATTGTTCTAGAATAGACATAAAACATACAATGTTCTGTATCTATGTAAGAAATTTTAAAACATATCAGAAGAATTATGAATAAAGTGTATTTTTAAGACATAATACTAACAAGAATGTGTCCATAGTACACGGATGCCCCACTCGCACTATCATTTTACATATTCACTGGACCGTGAAATTGGGGTCAATACTTTAATTTGGCATTAAAATTAGAAAGATCATATCATAGTTAACATGTGTACTAAGTTTCAAGTTGATTGGACTTCAACTTCATCAAAAACTACCTTGACCAAAAACTTTAACCTGAGCTTCACACTATCTTCTTCTTTGTTCAGTGGACCATGAAATTGGGGTCAATACTTTAATTTGACATTAAAATCAGAAAGATCATATCATAGGGAACATGTGTACTAAGTTTCAAATGGATTGGACTTCAACTTCATCAAAAACTACCTTGACCAAAAACTTTAACC
>NW_027268566.1:0-15573 GCF_963676685.1 Mytilus edulis | reverse complement strand
AAAGCTCCTTCTGGTGTCATTTTACATTAGAACTACAAATTAAACCTCAAGAAAACTAGTATAGCTGTACTTGTGTTGAAAAAAATAAGAATTTATGCAATTTATTTATTTCGGTGAAAATAATAGGATGTACATGCAACCGAAGAATGTCGCGTCTCAAATTTCAGTGGTTGCACATGTGTCAGACACTGCGAAAAGTTAAAGCGAGCATTTATAATTAAAAATATTTTGCAAGTTACATAAAAATAATGAAGTTCTACTTTCTAGGTATATTTTTACATTATTACCTACACATCAGCCAAAATTTGCTGAATCAGCAATTTTTACTCTCAGGGGTGGAATTTAAGGCTTGTTTTTATCATAGTTGCCCTTAATCAACTTTTTATTGATAAACTTACAAATTGCATGGGTAAAAAAAGTTCCTTCATTGATTTAGTGTAAAAATATATATCCCCCTTAAGGTGGCACGGTAGTATTTCCTGGCCCATAAGGGATAATGATAGCCTTTTTAGAATTTTCACCACTTTCTAACACTGCAAAAAATTCTACATTAACAGTTAACTGAAGTACTTTCATTTTACTATTCAGAAATGAATTTGAATATATATCATGACCGTTTACTTTTTATGCTATTTTTAAAAACCTAAGGCCACTAGTACTTTTAGGTATTTTATGGTGCAGTGAATACAACATTTAAAAAAATTCTCAAAAATTCATTTTCATCTGTATGTAAAATTATTTCATATTTTTCTACACCTGATTCATCCCTCAGTTTGGGAAATTATGTTCAGTTGATACTGTATTTTTTGTCCAATCGCACTGTTTAGATACATTTACCTAAGTAGGGTACACAAAAGAGCAACCTAAATTCTGGAATGCAAATACTACCGTGCCACCTTAACCAAGACATAACAAACTTGAAACCAGTCATGACACCTATGATTCATAGACTTCTTACTTTGGAACATATTACAATAAAGAATACTAGTCTGCACTCATTTCTTACCAAAAAAAATGAAACATTACATCCCTACCCCATCTGGCAGATTTTCACTTTTTTTTCATTTTACCATTTTTACTTAAGGAGTGAACAAAACCCAAATATATTATGTTTCAAATCAACACAGAAGTCAAACATGGTGATTCAGGAGGAATTGTTGGATTTCCAACTATGTTTATGGTTAATCTGACTAAAAGAAACAGTTAAAGCACCAAATCATGAAAACTGATATTAAAGTCCATTCCACATTTTACAGCATGCCTTATATTATTTTAAACATTTCCAGATTATGAGGGCAATACACCAAGAGTCTTTAGATTGCAGTTAACTATTATTCCAAAATCTGTTTGACAATACATGTACTAGAATACATCTCTAAGTTGACTGTTTGTTTATTTCTCATGTATGCATTTAGTTAAATTATGTCCCCTTACATAATCAATTTGCCTTTATTGTGCTTTTCACTGTCAGAAAATATTAACAACTAATGGTATTTGCATGGAAAATGAATAAACCATTTAATCTTACTGATATAGCATCATAAATACATTCTTTGTCAAAAATAATGTCTAGTTAATGTACAGAAACCCCTATTTCTATCTCTTTTTCAGACCAATATGAGAGATAAATGACTAAGTAAGAACCCCTTAACCACTTACTGGTTCCTCAAAAGCTCCTTCTGGTGTCATTTTACATTAGAACTACAAATTAAACCTCAAGAAAACTAGTATAGCTGTACTTGTGTTGAAAAAAATAAGAATTTATGCAATTTATTTATTTCGGTGAAAATAATAGGATGTACATGCAACCGAAGAATGTCGCGTCTCAAATTTCAGTGGTTGCACATGTGTCAGACACTGCGAAAAGTTAAAGCGAGCATTTATAATTAAAAATATTTTGCAAGTTACATAAAAATAATGAAGTTCTACTTTCTAGGTATATTTTTACATTATTACCTACACAT
The DNA here is from genome assembly GCF_963676685.1 of Mytilus edulis. Classification (NCBI taxonomy): domain Eukaryota; kingdom Metazoa; phylum Mollusca; class Bivalvia; order Mytilida; family Mytilidae; genus Mytilus; species Mytilus edulis. Next base: position 13,609 of record NW_027268566.1, on the reverse strand, counting down.
CAGCCAAAATTTGCTGAATCAGCAATTTTTACTCTCAGGGGTGGAATTTAAGGCTTGTTTTTATCATAGTTGCCCTTAATCAACTTTTTATTGATAAACTTACAAATTGCATGGGTAAAAAAAGTTCCTTCATTGATTTAGTGTAAAAATATATATCCCCCTTAAGGTGGCACGGTAGTATTTCCTGGCCCATAAGGGATAATGATAGCCTTTTTAGAATTTTCACCACTTTCTAACACTGCAAAAAATTCTACATTAACAGTTAACTGAAGTACTTTCATTTTACTATTCAGAAATGAATTTGAATATATATCATGACCGTTTACTTTTTATGCTATTTTTAAAAACCTAAGGCCACTAGTACTTTTAGGTATTTTATGGTGCAGTGAATACAACATTTAAAAAAATTCTCAAAAATTCATTTTCATCTGTATGTAAAATTATTTCATATTTTTCTACACCTGATTCATCCCTCAGTTTGGGAAATTATGTTCAGTTGATACTGTATTTTTTGTCCAATCGCACTGTTTAGATACATTTACCTAAGTAGGGTACACAAAAGAGCAACCTAAATTCTGGAATGCAAATACTACCGTGCCACCTTAACCAAGACATAACAAACTTGAAACCAGTCATGACACCTATGATTCATAGACTTCTTACTTTGGAACATATTACAATAAAGAATACTAGTCTGCACTCATTTCTTACCAAAAAAAATGAAACATTACATCCCTACCCCATCTGGCAGATTTTCACTTTTTTTTCATTTTACCATTTTTACTTAAGGAGTGAACAAAACCCAAATATATTATGTTTCAAATCAACACAGAAGTCAAACATGGTGATTCAGGAGGAATTGTTGGATTTCCAACTATGTTTATGGTTAATCTGACTAAAAGAAACAGTTAAAGCACCAAATCATGAAAACTGATATTAAAGTCCATTCCACATTTTACAGCATGCCTTATATTATTTTAAACATTTCCAGATTATGAGGGCAATACACCAAGAGTCTTTAGATTGCAGTTAACTATTATTCCAAAATCTGTTTGACAATACATGTACTAGAATACATCTCTAAGTTGACTGTTTGTTTATTTCTCATGTATGCATTTAGTTAAATTATGTCCCCTTACATAATCAATTTGCCTTTATTGTGCTTTTCACTGTCAGAAAATATTAACAACTAATGGTATTTGCATGGAAAATGAATAAACCATTTAATCTTACTGATATAGCATCATAAATACATTCTTTGTCAAAAATAATGTCTAGTTAATGTACAGAAACCCCTATTTCTATCTCTTTTTCAGACCAATATGAGAGATAAATGACTAAGTAAGAACCCCTTAACCACTTACTGGTTCCTCAAAAGCTCCTTCTGGTGTCATTTTACATTAGAACTACAAATTAAACCTCAAGAAAACTAGTATAGCTGTACTTGTGTTGAAAAAAATAAGAATTTATGCAATTTATTTATTTCGGTGAAAATAATAGGATGTACATGCAACCGAAGAATGTCGCGTCTCAAATTTCAGTGGTTGCACATGTGTCAGACACTGCGAAAAGTTAAAGCGAGCATTTATAATTAAAAATATTTTGCAAGTTACATAAAAATAATGAAGTTCTACTTTCTAGGTATATTTTTACATTATTACCTACACATCAGCCAAAATTTGCTGAATCAGCAATTTTTACTCTCAGGGGTGGAATTTAAGGCTTGTTTTTATCATAGTTGCCCTTAATCAACTTTTTATTGATAAACTTACAAATTGCATGGGTAAAAAAAGTTCCTTCATTGATTTAGTGTAAAAATATATATCCCCCTTAAGGTGGCACGGTAGTATTTCCTGGCCCATAAGGGATAATGATAGCCTTTTTAGAATTTTCACCACTTTCTAACACTGCAAAAAATTCTACATTAACAGTTAACTGAAGTACTTTCATTTTACTATTCAGAAATGAATTTGAATATATATCATGACCGTTTACTTTTTATGCTATTTTTAAAAACCTAAGGCCACTAGTACTTTTAGGTATTTTATGGTGCAGTGAATACAACATTTAAAAAAATTCTCAAAAATTCATTTTCATCTGTATGTAAAATTATTTCATATTTTTCTACACCTGATTCATCCCTCAGTTTGGGAAATTATGTTCAGTTGATACTGTATTTTTTGTCCAATCGCACTGTTTAGATACATTTACCTAAGTAGGGTACACAAAAGAGCAACCTAAATTCTGGAATGCAAATACTACCGTGCCACCTTAACCAAGACATAACAAACTTGAAACCAGTCATGACACCTATGATTCATAGACTTCTTACTTTGGAACATATTACAATAAAGAATACTAGTCTGCACTCATTTCTTACCAAAAAAAATGAAACATTACATCCCTACCCCATCTGGCAGATTTTCACTTTTTTTTCATTTTACCATTTTTACTTAAGGAGTGAACAAAACCCAAATATATTATGTTTCAAATCAACACAGAAGTCAAACATGGTGATTCAGGAGGAATTGTTGGATTTCCAACTATGTTTATGGTTAATCTGACTAAAAGAAACAGTTAAAGCACCAAATCATGAAAACTGATATTAAAGTCCATTCCACATTTTACAGCATGCCTTATATTATTTTAAACATTTCCAGATTATGAGGGCAATACACCAAGAGTCTTTAGATTGCAGTTAACTATTATTCCAAAATCTGTTTGACAATACATGTACTAGAATACATCTCTAAGTTGACTGTTTGTTTATTTCTCATGTATGCATTTAGTTAAATTATGTCCCCTTACATAATCAATTGCCCTTTATTGTGCTTTTCACTGTCAGAAAATATTAACAACTAATGGTATTTGCATGGAAAATGAATAAACCATTTAATCTTACTGATATAGCATCATAAATACATTCTTTGTCAAAAATAATGTCTAGTTAATGTACAGAAACCCCTATTTCTATCTCTTTTTCAGACCAATATGAGAGATAAATGACTAAGTAAGAACCCCTTAACCACTTACTGGTTCCTCAAAAGCTCCTTCTGGTGTCATTTTACATTAGAACTACAAATTAAACCTCAAGAAAACTAGTATAGCTGTACTTGTGTTGAAAAAAATAAGAATTTATGCAATTTATTTATTTCGGTGAAAATAATAGGATGTACATGCAACCGAAGAATGTCGCGTCTCAAATTTCAGTGGTTGCACATGTGTCAGACACTGCGAAAAGTTAAAGCGAGCATTTATAATTAAAAATATTTTGCAAGTTACATAAAAATAATGAAGTTCTACTTTCTAGGTATATTTTTACATTATTACCTACACATCAGCCAAAATTTGCTGAATCAGCAATTTTTACTCTCAGGGGTGGAATTTAAGGCTTGTTTTTATCATAGTTGCCCTTAATCAACTTTTTATTGATAAACTTACAAATTGCATGGGTAAAAAAAGTTCCTTCATTGATTTAGTGTAAAAATATATATCCCCCTTAAGGTGGCACGGTAGTATTTCCTGGCCCATAAGGGATAATGATAGCCTTTTTAGAATTTTCACCACTTTCTAACACTGCAAAAAATTCTACATTAACAGTTAACTGAAGTACTTTCATTTTACTATTCAGAAATGAATTTGAATATATATCATGACCGTTTACTTTTTATGCTATTTTTAAAAACCTAAGGCCACTAGTACTTTTAGGTATTTTATGGTGCAGTGAATACAACATTTAAAAAAATTCTCAAAAATTCATTTTCATCTGTATGTAAAATTATTTCATATTTTTCTACACCTGATTCATCCCTCAGTTTGGGAAATTATGTTCAGTTGATACTGTATTTTTTGTCCAATCGCACTGTTTAGATACATTTACCTAAGTAGGGTACACAAAAGAGCAACCTAAATTCTGGAATGCAAATACTACCGTGCCACCTTAACCAAGACATAACAAACTTGAAACCAGTCATGACACCTATGATTCATAGACTTCTTACTTTGGAACATATTACAATAAAGAATACTAGTCTGCACTCATTTCTTACCAAAAAAAATGAAACATTACATCCCTACCCCATCTGGCAGATTTTCACTTTTTTTTCATTTTACCATTTTTACTTAAGGAGTGAACAAAACCCAAATATATTATGTTTCAAATCAACACAGAAGTCAAACATGGTGATTCAGGAGGAATTGTTGGATTTCCAACTATGTTTATGGTTAATCTGACTAAAAGAAACAGTTAAAGCACCAAATCATGAAAACTGATATTAAAGTCCATTCCACATTTTACAGCATGCCTTATATTATTTTAAACATTTCCAGATTATGAGGGCAATACACCAAGAGTCTTTAGATTGCAGTTAACTATTATTCCAAAATCTGTTTGACAATACATGTACTAGAATACATCTCTAAGTTGACTGTTTGTTTATTTCTCATGTATGCATTTAGTTAAATTATGTCCCCCTTACATAATCAATTTGCCTTTATTGTGCTTTTCACTGTCAGAAAATATTAACAACTAATGGTATTTGCATGGAAAATGAATAAACCATTTAATCTTACTGATATAGCATCATAAATACATTCTTTGTCAAAAATAATGTCTAGTTAATGTACAGAAACCCCTATTTCTATCTCTTTTTCAGACCAATATGAGAGATAAATGACTAAGTAAGAACCCCTTAACCACTTACTGGTTCCTCAAAAGCTCCTTCTGGTGTCATTTTACATTAGAACTACAAATTAAACCTCAAGAAAACTAGTATAGCTGTACTTGTGTTGAAAAAAATAAGAATTTATGCAATTTATTTATTTCGGTGAAAATAATAGGATGTACATGCAACCGAAGAATGTCGCGTCTCAAATTTCAGTGGTTGCACATGTGTCAGACACTGCGAAAAGTTAAAGCGAGCATTTATAATTAAAAATATTTTGCAAGTTACATAAAAATAATGAAGTTCTACTTTCTAGGTATATTTTTACATTATTACCTACACATCAGCCAAAATTTGCTGAATCAGCAATTTTTACTCTCAGGGGTGGAATTTAAGGCTTGTTTTTATCATAGTTGCCCTTAATCAACTTTTTATTGATAAACTTACAAATTGCATGGGTAAAAAAAGTTCCTTCATTGATTTAGTGTAAAAATATATATCCCCCTTAAGGTGGCACGGTAGTATTTCCTGGCCCATAAGGGATAATGATAGCCTTTTTAGAATTTTCACCACTTTCTAACACTGCAAAAAATTCTACATTAACAGTTAACTGAAGTACTTTCATTTTACTATTCAGAAATGAATTTGAATATATATCATGACCGTTTACTTTTTATGCTATTTTTAAAAACCTAAGGCCACTAGTACTTTTAGGTATTTTATGGTGCAGTGAATACAACATTTAAAAAAATTCTCAAAAATTCATTTTCATCTGTATGTAAAATTATTTCATATTTTTCTACACCTGATTCATCCCTCAGTTTGGGAAATTATGTTCAGTTGATACTGTATTTTTTGTCCAATCGCACTGTTTAGATACATTTACCTAAGTAGGGTACACAAAAGAGCAACCTAAATTCTGGAATGCAAATACTACCGTGCCACCTTAACCAAGACATAACAAACTTGAAACCAGTCATGACACCTATGATTCATAGACTTCTTACTTTGGAACATATTACAATAAAGAATACTAGTCTGCACTCATTTCTTACCAAAAAAAATGAAACATTACATCCCTACCCCATCTGGCAGATTTTCACTTTTTTTTCATTTTACCATTTTTACTTAAGGAGTGAACAAAACCCAAATATATTATGTTTCAAATCAACACAGAAGTCAAACATGGTGATTCAGGAGGAATTGTTGGATTTCCAACTATGTTTATGGTTAATCTGACTAAAAGAAACAGTTAAAGCACCAAATCATGAAAACTGATATTAAAGTCCATTCCACATTTTACAGCATGCCTTATATTATTTTAAACATTTCCAGATTATGAGGGCAATACACCAAGAGTCTTTAGATTGCAGTTAACTATTATTCCAAAATCTGTTTGACAATACATGTACTAGAATACATCTCTAAGTTGACTGTTTGTTTATTTCTCATGTATGCATTTAGTTAAATTATGTCCCCTTACATAATCAATTTGCCTTTATTGTGCTTTTCACTGTCAGAAAATATTAACAACTAATGGTATTTGCATGGAAAATGAATAAACCATTTAATCTTACTGATATAGCATCATAAATACATTCTTTGTCAAAAATAATGTCTAGTTAATGTACAGAAACCCCTATTTCTATCTCTTTTTCAGACCAATATGAGAGATAAATGACTAAGTAAGAACCCCTTAACCACTTACTGGTTCCTCAAAAGCTCCTTCTGGTGTCATTTTACATTAGAACTACAAATTAAACCTCAAGAAAACTAGTATAGCTGTACTTGTGTTGAAAAAAATAAGAATTTATGCAATTTATTTATTTCGGTGAAAATAATAGGATGTACATGCAACCGAAGAATGTCGCGTCTCAAATTTCAGTGGTTGCACATGTGTCAGACACTGCGAAAAGTTAAAGCGAGCATTTATAATTAAAAATATTTTGCAAGTTACATAAAAATAATGAAGTTCTACTTTCTAGGTATATTTTTACATTATTACCTACACATCAGCCAAAATTTGCTGAATCAGCAATTTTTACTCTCAGGGGTGGAATTTAAGGCTTGTTTTTATCATAGTTGCCCTTAATCAACTTTTTATTGATAAACTTACAAATTGCATGGGTAAAAAAAGTTCCTTCATTGATTTAGTGTAAAAATATATATCCCCCTTAAGGTGGCACGGTAGTATTTCCTGGCCCATAAGGGATAATGATAGCCTTTTTAGAATTTTCACCACTTTCTAACACTGCAAAAAATTCTACATTAACAGTTAACTGAAGTACTTTCATTTTACTATTCAGAAATGAATTTGAATATATATCATGACCGTTTACTTTTTATGCTATTTTTAAAAACCTAAGGCCACTAGTACTTTTAGGTATTTTATGGTGCAGTGAATACAACATTTAAAAAAATTCTCAAAAATTCATTTTCATCTGTATGTAAAATTATTTCATATTTTTCTACACCTGATTCATCCCTCAGTTTGGGAAATTATGTTCAGTTGATACTGTATTTTTTGTCCAATCGCACTGTTTAGATACATTTACCTAAGTAGGGTACACAAAAGAGCAACCTAAATTCTGGAATGCAAATACTACCGTGCCACCTTAACCAAGACATAACAAACTTGAAACCAGTCATGACACCTATGATTCATAGACTTCTTACTTTGGAACATATTACAATAAAGAATACTAGTCTGCACTCATTTCTTACCAAAAAAAATGAAACATTACATCCCTACCCCATCTGGCAGATTTTCACTTTTTTTTCATTTTACCATTTTTACTTAAGGAGTGAACAAAACCCAAATATATTATGTTTCAAATCAACACAGAAGTCAAACATGGTGATTCAGGAGGAATTGTTGGATTTCCAACTATGTTTATGGTTAATCTGACTAAAAGAAACAGTTAAAGCACCAAATCATGAAAACTGATATTAAAGTCCATTCCACATTTTACAGCATGCCTTATATTATTTTAAACATTTCCAGATTATGAGGGCAATACACCAAGAGTCTTTAGATTGCAGTTAACTATTATTCCAAAATCTGTTTGACAATACATGTACTAGAATACATCTCTAAGTTGACTGTTTGTTTATTTCTCATGTATGCATTTAGTTAAATTATGTCCCCTTACATAATCAATTTGCCTTTATTGTGCTTTTCACTGTCAGAAAATATTAACAACTAATGGTATTTGCATGGAAAATGAATAAACCATTTAATCTTACTGATATAGCATCATAAATACATTCTTTGTCAAAAATAATGTCTAGTTAATGTACAGAAACCCCTATTTCTATCTCTTTTTCAGACCAATATGAGAGATAAATGACTAAGTAAGAACCCCTTAACCACTTACTGGTTCCTCAAAAGCTCCTTCTGGTGTCATTTTACATTAGAACTACAAATTAAACCTCAAGAAAACTAGTATAGCTGTACTTGTGTTGAAAAAAATAAGAATTTATGCAATTTATTTATTTCGGTGAAAATAATAGGATGTACATGCAACCGAAGAATGTGTCGCGTCTCAAATTTCAGTGGTTGCACATGTGTCAGACACTGCGAAAAGTTAAAGCGAGCATTTATAATTAAAAATATTTTGCAAGTTACATAAAAATAATGAAGTTCTACTTTCTAGGTATATTTTTACATTATTACCTACACATCAGCCAAAATTTGCTGAATCAGCAATTTTTACTCTCAGGGGTGGAATTTAAGGCTTGTTTTTATCATAGTTGCCCTTAATCAACTTTTTATTGATAAACTTACAAATTGCATGGGTAAAAAAAGTTCCTTCATTGATTTAGTGTAAAAATATATATCCCCCTTAAGGTGGCACGGTAGTATTTCCTGGCCCATAAGGGATAATGATAGCCTTTTTAGAATTTTCACCACTTTCTAACACTGCAAAAAATTCTACATTAACAGTTAACTGAAGTACTTTCATTTTACTATTCAGAAATGAATTTGAATATATATCATGACCGTTTACTTTTTATGCTATTTTTAAAAACCTAAGGCCACTAGTACTTTTAGGTATTTTATGGTGCAGTGAATACAACATTTAAAAAAATTCTCAAAAATTCATTTTCATCTGTATGTAAAATTATTTCATATTTTTCTACACCTGATTCATCCCTCAGTTTGGGAAATTATGTTCAGTTGATACTGTATTTTTTGTCCAATCGCACTGTTTAGATACATTTACCTAAGTAGGGTACACAAAAGAGCAACCTAAATTCTGGAATGCAAATACTACCGTGCCACCTTAACCAAGACATAACAAACTTGAAACCAGTCATGACACCTATGATTCATAGACTTCTTACTTTGGAACATATTACAATAAAGAATACTAGTCTGCACTCATTTCTTACCAAAAAAAATGAAACATTACATCCCTACCCCATCTGGCAGATTTTCACTTTTTTTTCATTTTACCATTTTTACTTAAGGAGTGAACAAAACCCAAATATATTATGTTTCAAATCAACACAGAAGTCAAACATGGTGATTCAGGAGGAATTGTTGGATTTCCAACTATGTTTATGGTTAATCTGACTAAAAGAAACAGTTAAAGCACCAAATCATGAAAACTGATATTAAAGTCCATTCCACATTTTACAGCATGCCTTATATTATTTTAAACATTTCCAGATTATGAGGGCAATACACCAAGAGTCTTTAGATTGCAGTTAACTATTATTCCAAAATCTGTTTGACAATACATGTACTAGAATACATCTCTAAGTTGACTGTTTGTTTATTTCTCATGTATGCATTTAGTTAAATTATGTCCCCTTACATAATCAATTTGCCTTTATTGTGCTTTTCACTGTCAGAAAATATTAACAACTAATGGTATTTGCATGGAAAATGAATAAACCATTTAATCTTACTGATATAGCATCATAAATACATTCTTTGTCAAAAATAATGTCTAGTTAATGTACAGAAACCCCTATTTCTATCTCTTTTTCAGACCAATATGAGAGATAAATGACTAAGTAAGAACCCCTTAACCACTTACTGGTTCCTCAAAAGCTCCTTCTGGTGTCATTTTACATTAGAACTACAAATTAAACCTCAAGAAAACTAGTATAGCTGTACTTGTGTTGAAAAAAATAAGAATTTATGCAATTTATTTATTTCGGTGAAAATAATAGGATGTACATGCAACCGAAGAATGTCGCGTCTCAAATTTCAGTGGTTGCACATGTGTCAGACACTGCGAAAAGTTAAAGCGAGCATTTATAATTAAAAATATTTTGCAAGTTACATAAAAATAATGAAGTTCTACTTTCTAGGTATATTTTTACATTATTACCTACACATCAGCCAAAATTTGCTGAATCAGCAATTTTTACTCTCAGGGGTGGAATTTAAGGCTTGTTTTTATCATAGTTGCCCTTAATCAACTTTTTATTGATAAACTTACAAATTGCATGGGTAAAAAAAGTTCCTTCATTGATTTAGTGTAAAAATATATATCCCCCTTAAGGTGGCACGGTAGTATTTCCTGGCCCATAAGGGATAATGATAGCCTTTTTAGAATTTTCACCACTTTCTAACACTGCAAAAAATTCTACATTAACAGTTAACTGAAGTACTTTCATTTTACTATTCAGAAATGAATTTGAATATATATCATGACCGTTTACTTTTTATGCTATTTTTAAAAACCTAAGGCCACTAGTACTTTTAGGTATTTTATGGTGCAGTGAATACAACATTTAAAAAAATTCTCAAAAATTCATTTTCATCTGTATGTAAAATTATTTCATATTTTTCTACACCTGATTCATCCCTCAGTTTGGGAAATTATGTTCAGTTGATACTGTATTTTTTGTCCAATCGCACTGTTTAGATACATTTACCTAAGTAGGGTACACAAAAGAGCAACCTAAATTCTGGAATGCAAATACTACCGTGCCACCTTAACCAAGACATAACAAACTTGAAACCAGTCATGACACCTATGATTCATAGACTTCTTACTTTGGAACATATTACAATAAAGAATACTAGTCTGCACTCATTTCTTACCAAAAAAAATGAAACATTACATCCCTACCCCATCTGGCAGATTTTCACTTTTTTTTCATTTTACCATTTTTACTTAAGGAGTGAACAAAACCCAAATATATTATGTTTCAAATCAACACAGAAGTCAAACATGGTGATTCAGGAGGAATTGTTGGATTTCCAACTATGTTTATGGTTAATCTGACTAAAAGAAACAGTTAAAGCACCAAATCATGAAAACTGATATTAAAGTCCATTCCACATTTTACAGCATGCCTTATATTATTTTAAACATTTCCAGATTATGAGGGCAATACACCAAGAGTCTTTAGATTGCAGTTAACTATTATTCCAAAATCTGTTTGACAATACATGTACTAGAATACATCTCTAAGTTGACTGTTTGTTTATTTCTCATGTATGCATTTAGTTAAATTATGTCCCCTTACATAATCAATTTGCCTTTATTGTGCTTTTCACTGTCAGAAAATATTAACAACTAATGGTATTTGCATGGAAAATGAATAAACCATTTAATCTTACTGATATAGCATCATAAATACATTCTTTGTCAAAAATAATGTCTAGTTAATGTACAGAAACCCCTATTTCTATCTCTTTTTCAGACCAATATGAGAGATAAATGACTAAGTAAGAACCCCTTAACCACTTACTGGTTCCTCAAAAGCTCCTTCTGGTGTCATTTTACATTAGAACTACAAATTAAACCTCAAGAAAACTAGTATAGCTGTACTTGTGTTGAAAAAAATAAGAATTTATGCAATTTATTTATTTCGGTGAAAATAATAGGATGTACATGCAACCGAAGAATGTCGCGTCTCAAATTTCAGTGGTTGCACATGTGTCAGACACTGCGAAAAGTTAAAGCGAGCATTTATAATTAAAAATATTTTGCAAGTTACATAAAAATAATGAAGTTCTACTTTCTAGGTATATTTTTACATTATTACCTACACATCAGCCAAAATTTGCTGAATCAGCAATTTTTACTCTCAGGGGTGGAATTTAAGGCTTGTTTTTATCATAGTTGCCCTTAATCAACTTTTTATTGATAAACTTACAAATTGCATGGGTAAAAAAAGTTCCTTCATTGATTTAGTGTAAAAATATATATCCCCCTTAAGGTGGCACGGTAGTATTTCCTGGCCCATAAGGGATAATGATAGCCTTTTTAGAATTTTCACCACTTTCTAACACTGCAAAAAATTCTACATTAACAGTTAACTGAAGTACTTTCATTTTACTATTCAGAAATGAATTTGAATATATATCATGACCGTTTACTTTTTATGCTATTTTTAAAAACCTAAGGCCACTAGTACTTTTAGGTATTTTATGGTGCAGTGAATACAACATTTAAAAAAATTCTCAAAAATTCATTTTCATCTGTATGTAAAATTATTTCATATTTTTCTACACCTGATTCATCCCTCAGTTTGGGAAATTATGTTCAGTTGATACTGTATTTTTTGTCCAATCGCACTGTTTAGATACATTTACCTAAGTAGGGTACACAAAAGAGCAACCTAAATTCTGGAATGCAAATACTACCGTGCCACCTTAACCAAGACATAACAAACTTGAAACCAGTCATGACACCTATGATTCATAGACTTCTTACTTTGGAACATATTACAATAAAGAATACTAGTCTGCACTCATTTCTTACCAAAAAAAATGAAACATTACATCCCTACCCCATCTGGCAGATTTTCACTTTTTTTTCATTTTACCATTTTTACTTAAGGAGTGAACAAAACCCAAATATATTATGTTTCAAATCAACACAGAAGTCAAACATGGTGATTCAGGAGGAATTGTTGGATTTCCAACTATGTTTATGGTTAATCTGACTAAAAGAAACAGTTAAAGCACCAAATCATGAAAACTGATATTAAAGTCCATTCCACATTTTACAGCATGCCTTATATTATTTTAAACATTTCCAGATTATGAGGGCAATACACCAAGAGTCTTTAGATTGCAGTTAACTATTATTCCAAAATCTGTTTGACAATACATGTACTAGAATACATCTCTAAGTTGACTGTTTGTTTATTTCTCATGTATGCATTTAGTTAAATTATGTCCCCTTACATAATCAATTTGCCTTTATTGTGCTTTTCACTGTCAGAAAATATTAACAACTAATGGTATTTGCATGGAAAATGAATAAACCATTTAATCTTACTGATATAGCATCATAAATACATTCTTTGTCAAAAATAATGTCTAGTTAATGTACAGAAACCCCTATTTCTATCTCTTTTTCAGACCAATATGAGAGATAAATGACTAAGTAAGAACCCCTTAACCACTTACTGGTTCCTCAAAAGCTCCTTCTGGTGTCATTTTACATTAGAACTACAAATTAAACCTCAAGAAAACTAGTATAGCTGTACTTGTGTTGAAAAAAATAAGAATTTATGCAATTTATTTATTTCGGTGAAAATAATAGGATGTACATGCAACCGAAGAATGTCGCGTCTCAAATTTCAGTGGTTGCACATGTGTCAGACACTGCGAAAAGTTAAAGCGAGCATTTATAATTAAAAATATTTTGCAAGTTACATAAAAATAATGAAGTTCTACTTTCTAGGTATATTTTTACATTATTACCTACACATCAGCCAAAATTTGCTGAATCAGCAATTTTTACTCTCAGGGGTGGAATTTAAGGCTTGTTTTTATCATAGTTGCCCTTAATCAACTTTTTATTGATAAACTTACAAATTGCATGGGTAAAAAAGTTCCTTCATTGATTTAGTGTAAAAATATATATCCCCCTTAAGGTGGCACGGTAGTATTTCCTGGCCCATAAGGGATAATGATAGCCTTTTTAGAATTTTCACCACTTTCTAACACTGCAAAAAATTCTACA
>NW_027268565.1:0-23742 GCF_963676685.1 Mytilus edulis | reverse complement strand
CATAACAAAACACACCGGTTTTTACCTGAGGGAGCATCTCAAAGAGGTACAACACCACTTAGTTAATTTTTACACTTATGCATGAAGAAAAAAAACGCCCATCAAAATCGAAAAGAGATTTTATCTTTCTGCAACACAAAATGCATTTAACTTTTATATATCTAATGGATGCCAGGCATTAAAACTTGTCCGTTTGACTTTGTTATGATGAACCTTAAGGTTGATGACCCTTTTTGTGGCCTGTCAATTTCTAAATTTTCAACGTTTGAAACTGCAATAGTATCAAAACAGCAAAGATAATGAAAAATAGAAATGAACCATTTTGAATATATACCGAGGGGAAACAATTTGCAGTTTAACTGCATTTAGTAGAATGGGGAATTTGGTGAAAATAAAACCAAGATTTTTGTAGAGAATCAATAGAATTTAAGACAGAGATTTTGTTTTATTATTCCAAACATAGATTACTCACTTGATTTCAATGACAAGCTAGCGTTTAAAGTTTACTAAAAGACCTAAACAACCTTTAAATTCTAAAACACCTCGTGCTGAGCCACTTAAGTCGAGCGCACCTTGAAGGTGTACTTGACTTGGTCCATATTTACATTTGTTTTAATCAACGTCTAAATTGATAAATTTGTTTTAAGGAAATCATTGCTAGCACTGCATGCAATAATTATTTATCAATGAAGCATCCAATTGTCAAATTTGAGAGTACAAGGGGAAAGGGCTGTGGATTTTCAATAGAATTTTTTAATGTTAAGCATTAAATCAACACAAGGGTTTCATAGCTATAACAAAACATGATACTTTGTGTTATAAAACTTGTGTGAATGCGATTTATTTTTGTGCAAAACTGTTGACTGCTTACCTTCAAACCCTTCTACCGCCTCATTTGAAAGGTACAAGGTGAAATTACCTCTCTTTCCCGTTAACTCTACTGCATCTAGTTTCTTCTCCGCCATTTTGAAAATATCTAAAACATGCTTTTCATTCCGGTTGAGATGTTCTAAAACCATTTTACCGCATGGTTAAGACCGACTAGTCAAAAAACTGTTAACCATAAACATGTTTAAAACCAGGTTAATGGTTCAGAATAAAAAAAAACCAGGCCTCTAGTCATACACGACACAATGAAATGTTAAAAAGAAATAGTTTATGGTTTGAAATAGATTAATTTCACTTTGTTTTACATAAAATATATATATTCATTTTACAGTTCAGAAAATTGTTCATATAAGTCAATTTCAAGTACATGTATATTAAAAAAAAATTCTCTAAGAAAGATGCCTTGAACTTGAAGCAAATTGTTTTTTGTTAAAAAAAATCGTGTTAAAAAAAATGTTTACCTCGCTAAATAAAGTTTTTTAAGTCTTTCGTTTTCAGCTTTTAGGATCACATTTTCTGCTTTCAGTGAGTTGATTTCCTCCCTTTGCTGCTGAATAATTTGAAAGAACCCCAAATTAATAAACTTATGTATTTTAACCTGAATGCAAACACATTGCTGTTATCTGCCTTAACGTATTAGGTATCAATCCACTAGATCATGGCTACATTGCTAACCATATAGTCACCCAATTTAAGGCATTCAATGCAATTTTGTCTTTTGTGTTTAGTAGTAAAAATTTAATATTTTAAAAATACTTGTACAGGAAGTCAAGCTCTCTATAAATTCCTTGTTTAACCTACAGTTTTTCATGAATATATGGTAGTATTTGGTAATTCAATTCCGTTATGTCCAGTTTCTTTACTTTTCTTCCTTACAATTCTGTGTAGTTTTTTTTTTGTTTTGTATCTAGTTTGCGTTTAAAGGTGTCAGACCACCAATTAAAAATCCCTATCTGTTCAACCAAATTTTGCAATTTTCACAGCTTTCTAAATATTTTACCTTAAGTTTAACTTCTAGGAAACCAGGTATATCCTGAATTGTACATGTATCCCCTTTCTACATACAAATTTTCAACCAATGTTTAAAGTCTTGTAACAAATTTCTGATCTTGACAGGTACTACCAAAATAACTCCCGGTTTTCTGGAAATCTTAAATTAGTGTACTATGTAGCGCATTAATCCTGAATTTTTAATGCAAACTCATAGACAAGTGAATTTTGGCTCAAAATGGTCTAAATATATTTCCCTTTCACCAAAAGTTTCATTTCTGCAAATTTGTTGGTTAGTTTAAGTAAACAATGACATCAAAAGCACTATTTTGTGTCAGAGTAGGACTACTTTTACATACGTTCTAAATTGGAGGGAGTAATTGGTGGTCTGACACCTAAAATTTTACAATGCATCCAATTACATTTAAAAGCCCACTGGTTCCATTGATTTAGAAAGTACAAAAACTGGTACTCCCAATCTGAGGTTTTAAGTTTTTTAATCTCAGTGTGTAAATTTTTCGAAAAATGGGTTAAACATAGTTTTTGACGTGAACGGCTTGCCATAATTGTCTCCTTCAATGTACATGGATGAAATTTAGTTAATTTTCAATGAATTGTAGAAGTATATCTAAATAATAATTGATGTTCCTTATTATCAATATTATGTGCATTCAACTTTTATGTATCTAGTGCCATATCTCCTGTGTAAGTTTGGTTCATATCATATATATATATATATTTTCTGTGACTGTATCTTACATTCATTTGTAGGATCCTTTACTATAGATAATTTAGCTGATCTGTAACAATAACATCTTCATGCCTTATATATCATGTACTGCAGTACGCCGCTAGATTAAAACTGACGTGGAAAGGTAACACACGGCCAGCGAAAGCTCTTTTTTTGAGAGCCCAGGTGGTCGTGTGGTCTAGCGGGACGGCTGCAGTGCAGGCGATTTTGGTATCACGATATCACAGTAGCATGGGTTCGAATCCCGGCGAGGGAAGAACCAAAAATTTGCGAAAGCAAATTTACAGATCTAACATTGTTGGGTTGATGTTTAGACGAGTTGTATATATATATATATACATACATGTATGTTTTATGGAATCGAAATAAGTTTCTATTTATAGTAAATGGTAATAAAGATTCTTTTGTTCCCAACCCCGACAAAATGAACCTCATGACGACTACATCTAACTCAGATACTTCTCGCAAAAGTGCCAGGATAAATGCCAGCCACTTTATAAACATAGCTTAATAACAAGGTCCAGCAATGGAAGACTATCTACATGTATACTCACTTTACTGTTTGTGGAAGGAAACTGAAGGCTGGGTAGAACGATGCCATCACTTCCTCCTCTTCCCAGTCTTTTTCAAATATCATAGCTGCCATAACATGGCCATTTTGGTGGAGTTTTTCTTTTCTGGTTAGTTTTGGTAGACTTGAATTAGGCCCTGCCAGAAGAACCACCTCCTTAATGAATTCACCTTTTGACTTCTTACTGTAAATAAAATGTCACTTGTATATTCTTCATTCCAGCTATGATAAAATAGTCCCCTTACTACATCTTTGCCACAAAAGATAACGTTACAGGGCCACTTAATCCACAAATATTGAATTTTTATTCAGGTATAAAATTTATTAGTTCTTTAAAATTTCATTTTCATTTACATAAGCAAATGAAAACAAACAGTACTTTTCAGAACAACATGTTAAAAGATGCAATCTTAACGATGTCATACAAGAATATTTTGAAACATTTTTTGATCGGTGGTACAATATTTTGTCTATCCTATTACCATTTTCAAAAGACATTTTGGGTTATTAAGAAAAGGTTTAGATAAAATGTTAAGCTTGTTGTACGTAGCCAAATAGATGGTTTTCAAGGGGAAAAAAACTTCTATATACATTCATTCTGTAAAATAATAGATTATTTGCCAATTTTCCAGGTTGTACTGAAAAAGTTTTGGTAATGGCCTTGAAAAATTACAACAATAAGATACCAGAATGAATGACTTTGTCAAACGCTTTTTTGAAATCAACAAAGCAAGCATAAAGTTTCCCACCTTTCATACTGGTGTACGTATCCATTATAGTTTTTAATACAAACATGTGATCCGATGTCCCTACTTTTACTTGAAAAACCAATCTGACATGGATTTATGATATTATTTGTTTATAAATATTTATCAAGCGTTTTGTTAAGAATTGAATTGAATAGTTTTCCTATACACACATTAATTGCAATACCCCTGTATTTTTCAGGTTGAGATGTACCCTCAGCTTTAAAAATTGGGACAAATATATGCTGATGACCATTTTTTTGGATATATTCCTGAAGAAAATACAAGATTAAAAAGTTTTTGAAATAATGGAGCCAAAATACTAGCACCACTCTTCAGTATTTCATTTGGGAGGCCATCTAAACCGACTGCCTTTCCACATTTTAACTTACAAATAGTGTCTAACACCTCCCTGGATGTTATCATAAAATACTTTAAGATGTTTAAACCCTAACCTAAGGATGTGCATGTCTATTTTAATTTTTATGCTACCTACGAGCATTATGTTTTCTGGTCTGTGCGTCCGTTCGTTCGTTCGTCCGTCCACTTCAGGTTAAAAGTTTTTGGTCAAGGTATTTTTTGATGAAGCTGAAGTCCAATCATCTTGAAACTTAGTACAGAGGTTCCTTATGGTATGATCTTTCTAAATTTAATAGCAAATTAGATTTTTTTCCCAATTTCATGGTCCATTGAACATGGACAATTAAAGTGCAAGTGGGGCATTCGTGTACTTTCGACACATTCTTGTTCAAAAATATTCTGAAAATAAGAGGTATGCATTTTGATTACCAAAGTATATGGCGTTGAAAAAAACATTTCCGGTCTCAAAGAAACTTTTCAATTTCAGTTGACCTTATAAGTTAACATATTTCCTTGCACTTAAAAGGATACTGAAAAATTCAAAAGATCTTTAAGATTTTACATAAATTCTTGTCTTAGAAAGGGATAAAGTACTTTCTGAATCTAACAAAAAATCTCTGAAACTGGCGTTACCAAGATGCTTGATTTCTTGATTGACAACATCTTTGTTACGCTTGGAGGACGTGTTTTTCAACAAATAATCGGCATTCCTATTGGTAAAAAACTGTGCCCCTCTTCTTGTCGACTTGTTCCTTTATTCATATGAGGCTGACTTCATAAGAAAAAAAAGAAGTTAGCTGTGTTCTTTAACAAATACTTTCAGCTATTTGATTACTTATTTTTATCAATTGGTTGATGGATTGATTTGGAAAAATTCTTGATCAAGTGGCAAAGCAAAAGGCTCGAACACATAAAACGAATAAAAATAAACTGTCATATTCCTGACTTAGTACAGACATTTTCTTATGTAGAGGTGGTGGCTTAAATTTAACTAAAACTCTTACTGGTATGATAGACGCATATTATTACATATATTGACAATAATCAAAATCGGGGAACAGCAGTCAATACAGACAGTGTTAGAATTTTAAATACCATAAAAACGGGATAAATTAAGTGTATAAAAACAAAAAACAAAAAAAAATAATTAGACAAGACGTCATCATTAACCAAAAAAAATAAATTAAAAACAAGAATACAAAAATATGATTAACAATAACACAACAGGACACTGGCGGGATGTATAAATATCGAGCCCCGCAAAAACGATATTACTAAAAATGGAATAAACAATATGTATGGCAAGCCGTTTTACTATTTATTATAACTTCAGGATATCTCACATCTATAATACTAAAATAACGATCGCCAGGTCCAATTAAATGTCAGCCGCCATGACTTGAAAACGCCGGACGAATTAAAGAATTTTACTTTATATGTAACTAATGACCCCCGCCACTAATATAGGACAAAGGTGTTAACTAATTTTTCACCATTCCCGATTCATTCCCGGCCCTTTTGATTTCCTCATATTAATATATAATACCAATAATTAACACGTTCCGGGTCGAATCCTAATTGTGTACAGTGGTGGATCCAGAAATTCTCATAAGTGGGGGCCCACTGACTGACCTAAGAGGGGGCCCACTTCAGTCCCGCTTCAGTGATTTCCTCTATAAGCAACCACATTTTTTTCCAAAAAGAGGGGGGGCCTGGCCACACACCCCTAAATCCGCCTCTGGTGTATTGCTACCAAAGAGACAAGTAAAATGCGGCGGGTTAAAAACGGGTGTTTCGTGAATCTCAACCTCCCCCTTTTCACCTACAGCTAATGCAGATTTAGTCTAAAAACGCTTGACCAGGACATGACTTTTTCTCATTTGACATAGGCCTGTGTTCTTTGGCCTCATTGTATGTGAATATATCGTCGTGAGATGATGTGTCCGGTGCCACGATGATCTTAATTTGACATTGACCTCAAGGTGTTACTTTTCCTTACTTTATTCATTATATATATATATGCGTTAATTTGGCATGTGGATGTATAACCATGTTATAAACGTTGAAGCACAAGGAATTATGCCAAATTTCTTTTAAACAAAATCTAGGAAGGTTTAAATAACAATCAATAAGAAGATGTGATAAGTGTGCCAATGAGACAAGGTTCCATCCAAGTCATAATGTTAAAAAAGTTAACAATCATAGGTCTCAGTACGACCTTCAACACGGAGCATTAACTCACATCGTACAGTAAGCTATAAACAGCCGCAAAATAATCAGTGTAACACAATTCAAACAGGAAAACAGACGGTCTAATCTATTTACAAAACGAGAAACATCTATGAAACATTCAAACAAACGACAACCACTGCTGGTTCCTAACTTAGGAAAGGTGCATATAATATATGCAGGTGCCGGTTTGAAGATTTTAACAGACACCAACCTTTGACCTCAACCTTATACAGCAGTACAACATTACAACAAGAAATGACGCACTATAAAATATTAATTAAAATGGCTAAACTCTATCAAAAATACGAAGTACACAAAATACAACAACGAGAACAAACACATCTCGCGACAAAGCACGAATACAACAACAAACAGCCTGCTAGTTGATAAATAAAAAAGACTATATTCATTTCCATATTACTACATTTTTGTGTGTGCATAAGTGAATAAATATGATATGGCACAACAGACTCATTTACTAGATGGAAACATTTTAATTTTTAAAATAAATATACTAGTGAAGTTTAGAAAATTTGCAGATAAGACACATTTACACTACTGAGGAATTTTAGATTGATAACAATGTAATTTCAAGTCACACATAATCAAGACACATCAATGTGTTCTATTTATGATTTATATTGTGTGCTATGTCATTGGTCATACTAATGTTTAAGTTGCTGATATAACAAGTCCTTACAGTTATTTCCAATTAATTGAAGATTGAAATGTTTGTAATATAGATATTGGTGCTTGCATACTGCTGTACGGCTTCGATCAGCCTTAACAGTTGTAAGTAATGGAAATAAATTACGACTTCTACTTTAGTAGATTTCTTTTCTTCCTTTGCATGAAAAAGATCAAAGATTGTACTAAATCAGCTTTTTGTTGCTTGTTGGAAATCTTGACACAATCAAGCTCATCAACTATTGGAGAGGAATGTGAACCACTGAATTAAGTCCAGTGGTTCACTGCCCAGGCATTGGTTAAGATTGACCAAAATGATGGTGAAATAATTTTTTTTTATCATTGTAACACTTACTGAAATGTTAACCCCTCTTGATACATAAGAACTTTTCTAATAACAACTCGTCTCCTTATTCTACAATAAATAAGAGCAAATAAAAAGTACTTACCTTTTCTCATATTATCACCAGTACACTCTTGATTACCAATTGATGCATCCGCTTTTTTCTTTTCCTTTTCTTGTTGTTAATTGTATATCAAGCATAATATAGAGATGCCTAGTTTAAAAAAATGATTGTTAGTGAAGAAAGCAGTAGTAATTTAAATTATGTAGTGCTTCTTTAGCAATTGTATAAGCCAACTTATATGTTTTCAATTTCATGTTGATTTAGGTTAATCCCAGGATCGATATGCTCTTCAACTTTGTACTTGCTTGGCTTTATAAATATTTTGATATGAGCGTCACTGATGAGTTTGATGTAGATGAAACGCGCGTCTGGCGTACTAAATTATAATATTTGATAACTTTTATGCTCCGTACTACTGAAGAGGATATTTCACTGGAATTTTCTGCTATTGTTCATTGGTCATATAAATGTCTTAAAATGAGTGTGTGCTCTTTTTCTAACTGTTCAAATGAGTAGGTACAGATTTTCTATGTTTCTTATTCCTTGATATCTTCTGTCGGTAACATAGCCCTGAAAGTGTTAAAATACAGCTGTCCTATTTAGCTATCCACATTATTCAGAAATGAAGTATCTGCGGATGATAGGCAATATACCCATTGGATTTTGTTGAATGATGTCTGCACATTCATTTCTTAATGAAATTTCGGACTTTATGTCGCTATTAGCAGGTGAAAATTTTTCAACTGTCTGTGTTGCAGGTTTTTTCATTAACATCTGTGTCTAAATTCAACACAGGCTGGTTAGTGTATTTTTGTTGAAGAAGATCCCAGCTAAAATGAGACTCCAACCACTTATAATATATACCTGGTACAATTGTCATCTCATTTCAATTTTTTTCACCTCTTTTATACTTTTTTTTAGCAACAATCCTTTGGATTCACAATGTATGCTTGATTAAGTCAAAATCATGCTGAAACTTAGTTTTGACCAGTTAAATGCACACCATCTTAAATTAGATGTCTTAGTGCACCAGTTAAATTTTTACCACTTTGAGCATTATATCTGTTTTGTGGTAAATAATGAAGCATCTTCTGAGACCTGAAATTAAAGGTTTAATAGATTGTTTGAATAAAAGAAGTGTAAGTTAAATTAAATTAAATTAACAGGGGTTTTTGTTCATTGGATAAAGAGAACTTAAAGATCTTCGTATTTATATATTAATTGAGCAATAAGAGGAGATTATCAATTTAGAATTATTTTCATAAAACTTGGAGTATGAGTTAAATTTAGAATAGTTTTTAGATAAGTAATCGTATTGTAATCAATTATGGATCTGAATTTTAAACAGTGATTTTTCTGAGGAACACACAATTTTGTTTGAGAAAAAAACGTTTAATGTTCCACAGTGATTCCCGACTCTGATTGGAAAAAGATTAAACCATCAAAACCGTCATGCAACATAAAAACTGGACGGACAGATATATTTGCAAGGCAATTAAGACCCTGTGTTGTTGGATTTCATGGTAAATTCTTGTAATATGGAGTCCTCGTCGTCACTATAAGGATGGATATGATATTAACTGTACTATTAATTGAATAAGCTGGACACTTTAAGATGAGGATTTCACAAGATTAGTTCACATCTAAAATATTTGATTTCAAGTTTCCTAGTTAATTAAGCACATTAGATATATCTATCTGATGTACCACTTCTTATTGAATTACTTTGCCTGATTTTCTCTTTACGTAAAACAGTGCCTTCGAAATAAGGAATCTGCTGAATTATCATTTAAATATTTGAAAGATAGTTGCTTTAACATTTACCAGACTTGGTAAGTCCTCATCATCAACAGTAGTGTAAGTTGGATCATTGTCATCCTGGAAGAGACAAACAAAAAAATAGTTCAATTTTGTCATGTATCTTGATTGTGTCTATCTAACTTCAGAGGTAATACATATATAAATTGTTAGGAAAAGCTTAATTCATGAATGTATTGGAAATGATTTTGTATATTTAGTATAAGCATAATGATGTGATAACTTAACCTGACCTCGTCTTTCTCGGTTTATCTATGACTATTCATTAATGAGACCTCTCTTAGTTGTTGATTGTTTTAATTAGTTGTAGATGGCAGTTGCTTAATGGGAATAATATATATTTTAAAATTGAGAATGGAAATGGGGAATGTGTCAAAGAGACAACAACCCGACCATAGAAAAAAGCAACAGCAGAAGGTCGCCAACAGGTCTTCAATGTAGCGAGAAATTCCCGCACCCGGAGGCGTCCTTCAGCTGGCCCCTAACAAATATATACTAGTTCAGTGATAAATTATGAACGCCATACTAATTTCCAAATTGTACACAAGAAACTAATATTAAAATAATACAAGACTAACAAAGGCCAGAGGCTCCTGACTTGGGACCGGCCCAAAAATGCGGCGGGGTTTAACATGTTTGTGAGATCTCAACCCACCCCTATGCCTCTAGCCAATGTAGAAAAGTAAACGAATAACAATATATACATTAAAATTCAGTTCAAGAGAAGTCCGAGTTTGATGTCAGAAGGTGTAACCCAAGAAAATAAAAAAAATGACAATAATACATAAATAACAACAGACTACTAGCAGTTAACAGACATGAACTCCAGACTTCAATTAAACTGACTGAAAGATTACGATTTCATCATAGGTACATTAGGCACAATCCTTCCCGTTAGTCCCTATCCAATATGCCCTCATTTTACAGTGGCAGTCCAAATTTCCGCGACCATCATCCTAGATGACCTCTATTACAACTACCTACCTATTGTTAACTTGTTCTCGTCCTGAATATGCATGAAATATTTGCCTCTGAACGTTAAGCAACTTACAATCAATCAATCCTTCCCGTTAGGGGTTGTGTATCATACCATCATGACATATTTCCCTGCCTTTATTTCCCGGGCTAGCTCGGCTACTGATGTTGGTCTGATAATGTCAAATTCTTGTCTGGCACCTTTTATGCACCTAGCAAACTTGAAGTCAACTAGGTCTAAAGGATAGTTTGGGAAGCTTTTTCTTACAAAAACTTTAATTCTTCAATTGACCAGCCTCTATCATTCAAGACTTCTCTGCCTTCTGCAGGTGGACCTATTCAAAAATTAAAAGATATTATAGATAATTAAAAAGATGATTTAATGTTTTCTACAGTGTTTTAACAAATCAAGTCACACTACATCTACAGTTGTATATTTACTCTTTCTTCCATAATGACGCATTTTGACATCACCTCTTTAATACATAATGACGCCTGTGTTGTACCTCAGTTGAAACACTTTGACTAGAAAATATCTTCATCAGACTTTAAAACTGTGTATCCAATATGAAATCTGTCTGGAAATTTCCTTTGATAAAATATTCGTTTTCATAATGCATTTATACTTAAACCTGATGACTTTTTTCTATTGAAAAAATACTATGCAAATCATGTATGTAAAACAAAATCCATGAAGGAAAGGGCTAATAGTCTAGAAAAATCCACAATTATAATAATGATTTTCCACACTGATGGAGTCAAGTTTTTTAAGGGACACATGTTTGCGAATGACGTCACGATTGTAAATCAGACACAGATTTGAGGCTTTATAATTTTTGCGGACATAAATTAGCGATTAAAGTCACGATGGGGCATATATTTGAGAAACGGACACAGATTTGAGGCCGTTCACAGATCTGAGGTTTACATATAAGTAGGAGCAGTAGCATAACAAGTTTTCCATCATGTTATTACCACGAAAAAAGTTCAAACTAAATTTAAGCCTACTGATTTGCAACCTTTGACATTACAGATTTAGTGAAAATGCTCATCTTTTTTGACAAAATTTTGAACAAAAGCTGTATGATAAATGTGATCATAACTTGCCTTTATTTCGTATAAATTTTCACAAAACAACATTCATTTATATAATAGAAAACATTCAGAACTGGAGATACATGTACAGGTTCATAAGACAAAAAATAAATGACCGATACTTCAAAGTACATGTAGTTCAGCTACCAGCATGACCAGTCGATACTATATACATATATGTATATATTAATATATGTATAGCCGTGTTGTTTACTCATACATGTACATGTACTAATTCTCATGTTCAACATACATCTAAACTTAGTTCTTGCTATATCTTGCACCTAATATTTGATGCAAATGTTTGATCTACCCTAATAAAACAAAATTTAATTATACCTGTAATCAATTGTTCACCAAAAAACTCAACGGTTCTTTGTAATTGATGTTTGCCAGATAATACCATCAAAGTGGCGCATGATTTTTAAAGAAAGTTTTGGATCCCTGTCAACTTTGTCAAACCAAAGTGGCGCATGATTTTTAAAGAAAGTTTGGGATCCCTGTCAACTTTGTCAACAACATGCAGCACTTGTCTGTACATTTCGTCATTTACAAATCATCCATATTTGTACGTTGGATCCTTTTCATGAGTTGGTAAAGATTTGATGAAATCATTTATTGTGCCATTTTTCATCAGACTATCAAATAGAACTTCTACATGACTCCGACTGGTATCTACACCTACAAGAAATATAAACACAAAATTCAAACTGCAATAAGTTTGTCTATGAAAAAATGAGAAATAAATGCACATTTCAATATATAGTTATTGCTAAACATGAACCTCAAGATCATCCAAGTAAGGACAAAATCCTGCATCCTTACTTTAAGCTATTATTAATCTCTGCCAGATAGAAGTAAAAAGTGAATTCAATATATTGCAAATTTTGTATTCAATCATTCCTGTAAACAGGTACATGAGGGTTGGCACAAGTATTTTTTTCGTGCATGTCTTTTTCACATTATCTTGGGTTTTAATGCAGGTATATATACTGCTTCTTAGTCTTGTTTTTATTATCCGCTCATTTATTTACCAGTGTTTACGTGCTGTTATTTGGAATTGTTGTTGATATAAAAATCATGTCACCCGCACCCTTTTGTTTTGACTACTTTAATGCTTTTGTATGGGGAACATATGTTCGGACCCCCCCCCCCCCCCCCCCCCCCCCCCCCTTATTTGGTAAGGCCTCAACGAAAAAAGTATAATAGCTTTTCAAAACGTCATAATTATTAGGACTAGATTCGCCCCCTGCACGACATGGAATAAAAAAGTGTAAAAAAACTCTCTACCTATTACCATCCTTATCAATATCAATCAAGTTATAAGAGACATGTATTATCGAAATGCGCATCTGCTGCAAGAAAATTGGTACTGTTAATTTTATTTATAAGGCAGCAACCATTTGATTTACTAAGGGGCTATGTTTTTTTTTTCCAGACAAACTTTATTTTTTGGGCAACAAGTCGAAAACAATTTTGTTCTTTCAATTTAAGCATTACATATAGTGGCAGCTGAGGGTGAAACAAACATTTTTTTTTTTCTCAGGGCCAAAAACAAATTATTTTTTTCTACAAAAACTTGAAACACACTTTTTTTCCAAAAAAATCCATAGCCCTCCCCAGAAAATCAAATGGTTGCTGCCTAATACAATGCAAAAGTAAATGTGTATTATTAACCTTTTTCTATGCACTCATGGTATATAAATTTCTCCATATTCTTTACTTCATAACCACATTTTTCACATTTTAAAACAACCACCGTCTTCTGCAATCGTCGCCGCCATGCTTGATCACGTGTCTCTTCCTGATCTCTTCCAACTAAACTACCTTTTGACAACGGAGAGATATCAGAGCTCCAGAAGAGACGCACCTTGCAAAAAAATACAAATGGATATCTCCAGTTTCAATTCCAACGGCCTAAATAACAGACCCCTGAAGTGGTATACCAAATACATTGTGTTCCAATCTTACTAATTGGACAGCATGTACAAAATATGTGAGAGAACTAACGTAAACTACTGGCTCTGCGGTGAAAATTAAACAAGCATATAAAATGTGCTTATGTGTTCGTTACTGCTTTAGTCTACTAAGGTACTAAGGAAAGCATAGAGAATGTTGAAATTTACGTTAAAACCAATTTTTCATACTATAAACGACAAATTTAATTTACATTACCTGTATGACGAGTAAAAATATTTGTGACTTCAATACCATAGGAACGGAGGAAAATACATATAGTAAACTTGAGGATTTAACATGCAACGAATGTATATCTTCTCAATGGAGCATTTAAAGTTCCAAATCACTTTTGACTGTTCGTTTGATATTTGATAATGATTTAACAACAAAGTGTCTTCATTTAAAAAAGTACATGAACACAACAAAATCTATAATTATAATCAAGATAATAGCCCAAAAACGGTGTATTTCCCTGAAAATTGCCAATGCCAGGACAGCAACCCAACAACTGGTTGTCCGATTCGTCTGAAAAACAATTTCGCCCCATGTCAGATTTGCTCTAAATGCTTTGGTTTCAGAGTTGTAAGCCGAGATCTACATTTTACCCCCTATGTTCTATTTTTAGCCATGGCATCCATCTTGGTTGGTCATCAACTAGATACTCTTTGAGGGGTCCGTAGTCGGCCTGTTGCAAGGCAAAATTTATGTCCCTATCCAATATACCCTCATTTTCCAGTGGCAGTCCTAATTTCCCCGACCATCATCCTAGATGGCCTCTAATACAACAACCTACCTATTGTATTTATTTTTAACTTGTTCTCGTCCTGAATATGCATGAAATATTTGCCACTGGACGTTAAGCAACCAACAATCAATCTATTTTTAGCCATGGCAGCCATCTTGGTTGGTCATCAACTAGATACCCCAATGATAATTGTGGCCAAGTTTGGTTGAACTTGGGTTAGTAGTTTCAGAGAACATTTTGGTAAAAGCTAACGCCAACGGAGGACGACGCCGGACGCAAAGTTATGGGCCAGGTGAGCTAAAAATGTATACGGGTAGAATATATTGTAGTGGAGACTCAGACAAGACCAATACGGCCTACTGCATTTCTCTCGATGACCTTTGGTAGAAGAAATTTACAGTGAGAATTTGTCTTAAATGTCAATGAGTTATTCATTTAAGAATTTAAAAATCAAGCAGAATTAAAACATCATTTACCTTTGTCTACATACATGATGTATGCTTGCAAATCACTGGCCTTCTTTTTCAAACTTTTTCATTTCAAACTTCAGATTTGCAAATTTGAAATCTTCTGGTTTGTCAACAACTCTGTATCCAGAAGAACAAACTGTCATAATCTGTAGCTTATAATTGCCCTGAAAATATTCATTAACTTTCTTCATCCAGTAGACACCAGTAGACTTGATTGGCACTGTTATAGATATCTTCCCAGATAATATGTCTTCTGATGTAGGGAAAACTCTTTTCACAGCTGTTTCATACTTATCCAAAGATTTGTAACTGCACTTGTATATCCTATAAAATTAATAAAGAAAAAAATGAAAGACACTTTCATGCAAGGTTTGTTGTACGAGTATTCCCTATACTATAGGAGAAAATTTGGATATGCAATATCGATTTTATATCAGATACAAATCTAGGACTTTACAGCCAATTATACATTATCTGCATTAAATATCACATATAATACAAATAATAATAGTATTTGAATAGACACATTAATTCACATCATGAGGAAAATGTCAGAGCAACTGTGTGTCCTGAAATTGGTTGTCGCAGATATTTTTATAGACGCGAGTATCTACAAGTACATCTTTGCTGTACACACAAATGCAGTGAGGCGGGAGCGAAAAGATTTGTTTCAAATGCTACGTTTGATTGAATTCCTAGAGAGAAACAAGATCCCGTTCGAGGGGTGGTCAAGTGCGAGGTAGCCCAGGAAAGGAATGTCAAAACTGAGGGAGAGGAAATAAAAGTAACAAAAGAAGCTAATTCCACTGGCCCGAGCAGTTCAAAGAAGGTTAAACACGAGGTAAATGAAGTTATTCAAGACATAAAAAACAATGGTACGTTAGCCGGACAGAAAGAGATGAAAGTCGATATAATCTCATTGAATCTTATTAAACAGACCTATTGGGATCATGACAAAGGAGAACTTGTGACAGTGCGAGAACAAAGGATAGCAACTAGCAGCCATTATACATGAACAATTTCAACTTGGAGGATTTTGTTATCAATTCGGCAGATGAGGTGTTTGCTCACCTAGAAGAAATCAGTGTACAGCCCTATCTCTGGAGATAGACATTGTCTCTAACTTTTGATAAATATATCCAGTCATAATTGTATAGGTATAGTCATTTTTTTTTAATTATTATAATTATGCGAAAAAAGATAATCGCAGTCTTGTGCCATTTAATTTTTAAAGTGCCAAATTGTGTTTGTGTGGTCTGTTTCCATTTTTTTCTGGTACACTAAGCAAGATGCATGTATAATCTAGTCAAGTCATATTTGTGTTCAGGTTGTGTTTTTTTTTTTAATTTTTCTAAGGTTGATTTT
This sequence comes from Mytilus edulis, assembly GCF_963676685.1. Lineage (NCBI taxonomy): Eukaryota > Metazoa > Mollusca > Bivalvia > Mytilida > Mytilidae > Mytilus > Mytilus edulis. The sequence goes on along the minus strand of NW_027268565.1, from coordinate 7,683 downwards.
TTTTTATAGATTTTTCAAAGTTAAAAGTTCAACCGTCCCAAGTATTATCGCACATGTGTGGGCAACTTTTTATTTACATACATTATAAATTGTCATCCTGATTATTTGTTTTACAAGTGTCTCATCCTGCCGTTTTTGTTTTACTCAAAACTCCGGTCCTGCCATTTTTTTTCAAATTTCATCCTAGCATGTACTTGGCATTCATCGTCTGTGTTGGGTAAACGTCAAGAGACAAGCTTATGTATCGAGTGGAGATTATTACATTACCACACTTTTTAGACTTCGTCACAAGTATATATAAAGTGATAATGTAGGGTATGAAAAAAATTGATCATCATAAATATATCGTCATCGCAGCGGGATAATGAGGACTTGCACAGTCGTTCAGCTGTGATGATCGAGACGCGACAAATTTATTTTTCCATCACCTGTGTGACGTGCAAAAAATATTCAACACTTAATGTCTACTGACTTTTCATCCAATTTTAAATGATATTTTTGAGTTGTAAAAGAACCTTAAAATTTAGATGATTTAGATTCACTACTGTGTACTATGTGAAGAATAGGATAGAAGATTGTAATTTACCAAATTAGATCCCCAGGAGAAAATGTAACATACAAACAATATTTTGAATATCTATGTAAAACAATAACTATGAACATCAAAATTATTTTGTTTCATTGTAAATTCTAATACAAATATTTTACTAGCAAAAACTCATTAACGACATCAACATATATGGTTAAGAGTAAAAACACAAAAATACCGAACTCCGAGGAAAATTCAAAAAGGAAAGTCTAAAATTAAAAGTCCAAACACATCAAACGAATGGATAACAACTGTCATATTCCTTACTTGGTACAGGTATTTTCTAATGTAGAAAATGGTGGATTGAACCTGGTTTTATAGCTAGTTAAACCTCTCACTTATATGACAGTCTCATGGTACCTCAATTACATAGTTGTTTAAAAAAATTAGCATAAAGAAATCCGTGCATTATTTATCGTCTGCTCACTAAAAAAAAACACCAATGCGTTTACATATCCAAGAGAAGCACTGACATTTATGGTATTAAAAAAAAACAAAGAAACACAAAAACAAATCTAACAGTATGTTGTCATACATATAAATCATACATGTATGAAAAAAAAAAAAGCACCAAAAGAATCAAAAACTATAACAAATTAAGATACACATAATTAATATGGTCTCTTCAAAAGTCACAAATGTTTAATTTTACTAATGTTTGCGGTTATCAGCCTGGTCTTTTATAACCTTCCTTATGGTGTGATGTGCTGTTAGGCATTTGCAGTTGCACTGCACGCGCTAAGGAATATCCACGGATTGTTAAAAATAAAGAAACACAGGATTCCATGATGTATGCAAGAAAATTCATTATCATCCAAAATTTAAATATTGTGAAATGAAAAAGTAAAAGTTGTTACTTGGAATTTTGAGTCCTCCTCTGTTTAATTTCTAGTCCACTCCGCAAACTTTTGTACATGCTCTTGTAACATTGATGATTGTTTAAACACAAAATTGGTCATAGCTTCACGAATTTTCTAGTTTTTCAAGTTTTTTGTGTTGGAATGTTTTCTTCTGAAGTTTGAAATTATGTACCCTGTAATGTAGTATACCACTGATTGATCTGAATTTGTCATTGTGCTATCTCGCTTGGTAGCGGAAAGTTCACCTTCACATTCAATGTTCTCAAATTCAACTGAAACAATTGCAGATATCTTAGATTGGAATTCATTATCAACTGTTATATTATAAAAATATGAGAAAAGTTTCTCATATGTGTTTAAATCTGTATTGCAATCGGACTTTTCTTTTTGAAACAAGTTTACGAAAACAGGTGATAGTTCTTCTGACAATTGTGCGTTTGCCTGTTGAATTTTTGCGTAATATATAGTAATTGCCAGAACACCATTTTCATCCTTAGAACGGCTACTGTTCCGGAAAGGACTGCTCATTATGTTTTCCAAAGCTTCTTGGGGGTCAAGTGCAGTTTTTGGCTTATATTTCAAAACAGTAAGAGAAAACGTGACAGCAGTACAGGCCAAATAACACATTGTAGAGAAAAAATTACATTTAGTGCTATAAAAAGTCACAATTCACAATCCTATTATTTGGATTATTTCAGTGAATAAACGAGTGACATTCGATAGTTTGATGGATACACTAGTTTAGTAGAGGATATGTGCGGATAATGACATTACTGATAATCATTTCATGTATTTTTTTGATTTATGATATTTTAGTAATAGAACATATCAACTATTTATTTTGTTTGGACTCTATTCTGCCTAGCCCATAAAGGTTCACGTTACAGAACAGTGGCGTATCCACATTGAGCGTGAGATTGTATTATGTAATAGATTTATGATTTGAAAAGGTATAATCCGCCAATAAATGAACTTTAATCACTGTATCGCTAGCGATTGTCTTTCATGTTGGTCGTTTAAATATAATGTTTGATGTCAGCATGTTACAGGACATGAAGTGACAACTATTTTTACCACTTGGCGTCCGTCGTCCGTCGTCGTCGTCGTCGTTAACAATTTACATTTTGAACTTCTTCTAGAGAACCACTGAATGGAATGGAACCAAACATGGCATGAATGTTCCTTATGAGGTGCTGACCAAGTGTTGTTACTTTGTAGCCGATCCATCATCCAAGATGGCCGCCAGCGGGGGACTTAGTTTAACATAGGACGCTATGGGAAATGCATACAAATGACTTCTTTAAGAGAACCATTGAATGGAATGAAACCAAACATGGCATGAATGTTCCTTATGAGGTGCTGATCAAGTGTTGTTACTTTGTTGCCGATCCATCATCCAAGATGGCCGCCAGCCGGGGACTTAGTTTAACATAGGACCCTATGGGAAATGCATACAAATGACTTCTTTTAGAGAACCACTGAATGGAATAAAACCGAACATAGCACGAATTATCCTTATGGGGTGCTGACCAAGTGTTGTTACTTTGTAGCCGATCCATCATCCAAGATGGCCGCCAGCGGGGGACTTAGTTTAACATAGGACCCTATGGGAAATGCATACAAATGACTTCTTCTAGAGAACCACTGAATGGAATGAAACCAAACATAGCATGAATGTTCCTTATGGAGTGCTGACCAAGTGTTGTTACTTTGTAGCCGATCCATTATCCAAGATGGCCACCAGCGGGGACTTAGTTTAACATAGGACCCTATTGGAAATGCATACAAATGACTTCTTCTAGTGAACCACTGAATGGAATGAAACCAAACATGGCATGAATGTTCCTTATGGAGTGCTGACCAAGTGCTGTTACTTTGTAGCCGATCCATCATCCAAGATGGCCGCCAGCCGGGGACTTAGTTTAACATAGGACCCTATGGGAAATGCATACAAATGACTTCTTTTAGAGAACCACTGAATGAATAAAACCAAACGTAGCATGAATGTTCCTTATGGGATGCTGACCAAGTGTTGTTACTTTTAGGCGATCCATCATCCAAGATGGCCGCCAGTGGGGGACTTAGTTTAACATAGGACCCTATGGGAAATGCATACAAATGACTTCTTCTAGAGAACCACTAAATGGAATGAAACCAAACATAGCATGGATGTTCCTTATGGAGTGCTGACCAAGTGTTGTTACTTTGTAGCTGATCCATTATCCAAGAAGGCCGCCAGCGGGGGACTTAGTTTAACATAGGACCCTATGGAAATGCATACAAATCACTTCTTCTAGTGAACCACTGAATGGAATGAAACCAAACATGGCATGAATGTTCCTTATGTGGTGCTGACCAAGTGTTGTTACTTTGTAGCTGATCCATCATCCAAGATGGCCGCCAGCGTGGGACTTAGTTTAACATAGGACCCTATGGGAAATGCATACAAATGACTTCTTTTAGAGAACCACTGAATGGAATAAAACCAAACATTGCATGAATGTTCCTTACGAGGTGCTGACCAAGTGTTGTTACTTTGTAGCCGATCCATCATCCAAGATGGCCGCCAGCAGGGGACTTAGGTTAACATAGGACCCTATTGGAAATGCATACAAATGACTTCTTTTAGAGAACCACTGAATGGAATAAAACCAAACATGGCATGAATGTTCCTTATGAGGTGCTGACCAAGTGTTGTTACTTTGTAGCCGATCCGTCATCCAAGATGGCCGCCAGTGGGGACTTTTGAATGAAATTAAACATGTTCCTTTCCTTATAAATGAGGTTGTGTTGTCACTTTTTGCCAAATTTTATATTTTTTTATATGATTTCAAAAACCCAAGTAGAATCAGGTGAGCGATACAGGCTCTTGAGAGCCTCTAGTTTTTTATGTTTAATTGAATTGTGCTGAAATTTTATTTTTCAGAATGAAGACAGTACATTCTCTAGGGTATTTTGTAATTATTTCTTGTAAACAATAAATTGTCACGCGGGTAATTTGAAATAAATATTGTCGTTAATAGTATGGAGAGGTGCAGTTAACGATTATACAAGCAGTTTAGAGAGTGTATTCTAGAATTGTAATGTCGCACAGCAATAAGGAAATTGAGCTAGCTAGCATTTAACATTGAAAAACATGAATGGTCACTTGGTTTGTTATAACCAGTAACTCGTCAGTGTCATCTCTTAGCTTTAATTGATATTCAAACAAAAAGGAAATACAGGCCTATGAGTTTGGTTACTCCCTCCTTCAAGTATAATGATCTTCTCCTTTGAGCAGCAATACTTTACCTGACCATTGTAGCTTGCTCTTTTTGGTAAATGGTATCCGTTGGATTTTTTTCAGGTGTCTTCTGAACTTTTCTCTTTTTGGCTTTTTAGTGGCAACTCAAAATTACACTCTTTTGGTAGTTCTTTTAACATTTCACTTGAAGTAAATGTCTGTGATACTTTCTCCAATACAAGAAGCTGGTCACTCTCATAACATCTGGTCTTAATTATTTTCAGAATATTGCATATTTTTGAATTATCATTCTTTATTATTTGCCTAGGTGGTATTGGTAGGCTCTCTATGTGATACACCTCACCTTCAATGCTAAAGATGTTCACCTCGTATATGTTGTCACCAACAAAGCCAGATGAATCTTCTGCGAATCAAGAGAAAAGCTCTCAACATCAAGAAATATGTATGGATTGTCCCTGTAGAGGAATGAAATCAAATTCCAAGCATTGGAAAATTGGCGTAATTCTGTTAATAAAAGTTTGCAGGGCAAGTGCTTATTCATCCAATCCATACATTGACAAGATGACGTTCCACTCTCATTTTCTATATCAAAGGGTTTTGCTAACCTTGTTAAAACTCTTTACCAAAAAACCGTAAAGAGGCAACAGTGCTGCACAACTATCTTTGGTATATTGTGCTGGTCAGAAGCTCCTACATTCATTATCACGTATCTTCAACATTAAAAAATATATTAAAAAAACCAAAATAAAAAATATATCTACAGTGGGAAAAAATTACTATGAAAGTTAACTAACACCTTTTAGTGGTTTGATTGCATTATGCAATGTCTTTGTTTTTTTCAATGCTATATTCATAGTATAATTTATAATAATGCCATGCCTGCCTGTAATTGTTTGTAAATTCAGAAAATAAAACATGAAACTGTTGCTTTTGCTCATATTATAAAGACAACATATGTTACATGCCTCTATTCAGTATACTTTTCTACAATACATTGGAAAAGTAGGATAGGACACCACTTTTTTTATTAATAAGTTGGCATAGGACATAATTCGTTTTCAGTCAGAAAGCCGTAGGGTTGTAACTTTGATTATTTTTTTTTTGTTTTAGCACCGGTCCTATGAGACGATAATTTTGACCGGTCCCTTTGGGAACAGCTATGTTTGATCAATAAGCAGACAATCTGTTGAAAAGTTTATGAAGCATTTTTTAAATTAACCACATTAACCAGGAGAAAATGACATAAAATGATTTTTCAACCTACACAGTGTCTCTCATCTTCTATGTCACTATCTCTATCTACAAATACATCTTTCAACACATGCCAGGTAAGGGGACGACCATTTGATATTCGGGGGGGGGAGGAGGATTTTGAAAATAAATAACTCAGCCTTGATAATCACAAAAATAAATGGTTTGTTCTGTGGTAGTTTGAAAATAAATAACCTGACTTGCAATGTATTGAAAATAAATAACTTAGCAGGTCTATAGCTTCTTGGGCCTTCAGCGGTTCTAAAACCCTTCAAATTTGTAGATTCAGAAATTATTGAATGCATGTACTATTTGCAATTTTGTTATTTTAGACTGAAATGCGGTTTAAATTTTAAGATTTTAGGAGTAATTCTAAACTCATTTTCCATGAAACTTCTCTAGAAACATCAGTTGTATGTACTGTCCATGGCTTACATATTGAAATGAATTTAGTTCAATTAAATCAATAATTTTAGTAGGTTCATCATTCTTAGATAAACGACTTTTGAGAGTTTGAATTTTATAGCATATGTATTTATTTCTGAAGATAACATGCTGGACATTGCAATAACGTTCTCTCCGAGTGCTGCGGCTTCCTCCACAATAATAACAGACTGTCTTCACGCTCCATTTGGGCGGCGTTGGGTGGGAATTGTTCTGGTGGTAGGGAACATATTTTAAGGTCACATCTCCATTGATTCTTAGGGAGTGTTCATGGATCCGCTGTACTCTTGCAGTCATTCAAAGGTGTGCGTCTAAATTGGCGAAATCTCAAGTACATACATTGAACGACAAAATTACTTTATGTCTACCTGTGCGAAATTTAAGGTTCATGTGGCACAAATTATTTGGGTGAAAAAGACTTGACTTAGTTTAATTGTTTAATAATCAATGTTATCATTGTGTTATCTCTTGTATGCAAATGAACTTAATTGAACTGCTCATAAATAAAAACAAAACAGTCATGGATCTTTTATTTGCGGTGTGATATTCACAACAAAATATACACGTATGTATGCAGTTAACAAATACAACAAAAGTAAACACTAAAACTGTACGTAAAACTCTTATACATCACTAAAAAACCTTGCATTTCATTTCACAACAAACATTCATGCCATATAAATAACACATTTAAACTACTACACACTCAAATAGCAGAAATAGAAGACCCTACTTCTCGGAAATATGGGGGTTGGAAAATAAAAATAATACTGAAAAAAATATATCGACAGTTTTGTAAGGGCATTTTGGGGTGCGATCATCTACGCCAAATTAATGGTGTATGGGGAACTTGTAAGATTTCCACTTGAACTTCACATTGAGTTAAAATTGGAAAGTTTTTGGCACAAGCTAGCAACAAATGATATACACAAGTATTGGGTAAACTGTATAAGGTACTTTGGTACATGCATGAACATGGAGGTTATGATAACAAAAAACGAATTGGCTAAATATGCATCAGATCTAGATAATTGTCTATGACTAGCATGTCTTGAAAGTCTACAACCTGGAGTTGGTGACAGTGCTGGGGTTGGTGACAGTGCAGGGGTTGGTGACAGTGCTGGGGTTGGTGACACTGCTGAGTTGGTGAAGGTGGTCCAGCCTGTATAAATATGCAAATGAAATATAATTTGTTATCTTAAAATGTCTTGTATTGGTAATCAATTAATATATCAAATAGAATCTTACAAAAAAAATACTGAACTCAGAGGAAAATTCAAAATACATTGTAATTG